>NC_066396.1:35227968-35245468 GCF_013377495.2 Cygnus atratus | reverse complement strand
AAGAGAGTTCTCACCCTTTGGTGAAGAGAGTATACAGCATAACATTTTAGAGAAGGAAGAATATCTCTTATAAGTCTTCTAATACCAAGTAAAAGATTATGAAAGTGACATGAAGGAAATCAAAGAAAATATCTAGATTTTGGCAAAACACAAGGTATCTGTGGATGAATTATTCTCCGTACTTACTTAATGTGTCATAATACTAATTTACACCACAAACACCTCCACAAATACCTTCCTGTTAATGAACATTTTTGTGGGGAGTTTCAAAATCAAGATATGCTGCAATTTTAAGGAAATATTTTCAAGGGCTTTAGTCTCACAGGTTACGAGTGAAGAGTTTTACTGTGTTTTTTCAGGATACTTTTTTTTTTTTTTTTTCCCCTCAAGAATAACGCAAGTGAGCACCACAGAGCTTTACTTTTTTCAAGGATTTTGAAATTCAGCTTACATGCCAGCAAGCAGTTTAGTGGCAGGAAGTCTTTCCTAGTAGTGCAGTCATGAACTGGTAAACTAGAAGCATCTGTAAAAATTTAGAGAGAGTATCAGCTTTCTCAAAGCTCCAGCCCAAGACTAATGAGGTGCAAATGATAGCGCTGCATAACCCTTCTCCACCCCAATTGTGGAATGAGATATTGCGACAGAAAGAAGTAAAGAAATGAGACAAAGATTTCAAAACTTACAGTGCCCTGAAACAAATACAGGGTTTTCAGAAGACTTTCAGATGGTTGAGGTGGGCCAACCTGCATATTTTGCTAGGAAGAAATTCATACCTCCTTCCTCAACCGCAGACATATTTCCATGGCACCAAATACTGACAGATGGAGGTTGTGGAGCACTAATTAATTTTTTTCTGCATGTGTGTGAAATTTTACCTGTTGATGCAATTGTTATTATTAGCAGTTGCTCTGCTAAGAAATAAACTTCTGCAAATACGCATCTTTGATAGATCCTCTCCTCTGCTCCCATCACAGGAAGAGAAGAAGGGGGTAGAAATGTAATTTATTAGAAGGAACACATCTGGGGTGTGATCTGCTGTATCTTAACACCAGATGGCAGGTTTAGGCTGACGACTAAAACCTAGTTTAGCCTGGTCAAATGGCATCTTAATCTCTAACTTTCTCTGACCATACAAAAGAGGGACTACTGTAAAATCACAGCAATTATTTGCACTCGGACTAAGAAGTCCTTCTCCATTTAATACTCTCTCAGAGTTTATTAATTTTCTGTGCTTCTCACCTCTTTAGTGTTTATAGGAAAGATTGCTTCTCCTTGGCAACACCTAAAACGTTATTGTGCGGCTCATACCTTCTTCCAGGTATGCGTTGTGGGGGCAGAGGTGTGGTGCCTTTAAGTGGCTGATTCTTGTCATAACAGGTATGGCATTAGCCCTGCTGAATAGTGACTAGAAGTGACAGCATTGCGTTTGAGGTGCCTGGAGGGCACTCAGTCATCACTCCTACACAGCAATGCGTGTTTGAAAGCACTGTATACAGTTGCTTGCCAGTGTGGAGTATGCTCGGTAAAAGCTAAGAAGACGGAGGTTTGATTCTTGTATTCTTTTATTCACCAGATTCCCAGAAGAAACTCCTAGAAAATCAAGAGCAGATCAGAGCTGTACGCTGTTTGTTCTCCTCTTGTGTGTATGCACATGTTTCCCCCCAGCCCGCCGCCCTTTCATTTGGGCGCGTAAGTGCACATCTCTCAACTTCAGGCCACCCAGAACCTAAAATCTTCATCCAGCTCTTCTCTTCTCTTCTTCCCTCTCCCTAGCTCCTGCACGTTCCCAAATTTATTTTCAGCTTACCTTGTAAAATGGGGTGCTTTTGTTCTTTTAACTGTGCTTTTTTTTTTTTTTTTTGTCAAGTAATTACAACAAAGAATGTTAAATGGAAGACAGAAATATAGAAATATGTCTGTTAAGGTGTTACAGAATGAGTGTTCTTGCTTAATAAGTTTATTGCTGAACAGCATGGGCTTCTGAAATGTTTTGCCTGAAAGGGAGTATATTGAGTTCTTATTCCTGTTAGTTCAGTAAACGCATAATAGGGTAGATCAGGATAAAAATACCGTGGAATATCGTATTTTATGTGGAAGTTGCATGTTACAGTATTACGTTTTTATCAAGCATGAGATTTTTATTACATATTTTTTAGCCTCTGTTTTTGTAACATGTCTTAATAACATCAATCAGCCTCTAAACTAGCCTTGGGCACTTTCCTTGTAAAGTTCTTAATGGATTGCTTTTTTAAGGATTTGAAGTTAAGTAATTTTAGAAGGCCACTACTGCATATATGGGTTATGGGTATGCTGCTACAAGTTTGCCAATATTTTGATATTATATATACATTAATGTGTTGTTAATGATTTATTTCCAGATGTAGTAATGCAGAACTGAGGAGGGAGAGGGAAAATACCTGCCCTCTAATACTAAGAGAAAATCTGCAGGCTTTAAGTTGTAAAAATAGTTTTAAAAAGTGCTAATTAAACTGTAAGTTTGGTGGGGGGCAGTCAGACTGGGCTGATTGTTAGAAATTTGCATTTGTGAATAACATGTGTCTCTCTCACTATGAGCTCCAAGTGAAGTGCCTCAGTACAGATTCCTAAGCTGACTTTGGCAATGTTAAACACACTTTTTTGGTAGAAGAAAAATGTTTAATGTTGACTTAAGTGTTGGAAACAGTGGACATGTTCTTCACTAGTAAGCATAATTTTTGATGCTTCCTCCATTTTTTTTTCTCCTTCTCGAAATGCTATTTGATGTAAAGAGGAGAGATCTCTGTCATTTATGTTTACATATGCCAATAGGAGCCTTCATTGTTATCAGAAAGTCTCCTGTGCATTTTCATGATGAGAGATTCATGAATTGAGTCTGAGTGATTCTGACGTTCTAAGGATTCTTGATGAGTCTCTTTAGGGTTTTGGGAGGCCTATAGCTGGCATGCAAACACCTTATTAACTGTGATGCCGTTTTTCAATATATTTAAACAAACAAACAAACCTGATGGCTGAAATGTGGGAAGTTTTGAGAATGATGATCTCTGCATAACGAATTACTTGTGTGTGTAAAATCTGAGTTCTGACTGGATTCATAGAAAATAATACTATCAGGAGTAGAGAAATTTCATTTCAGGAGCAGTGTAGATTAGGTGGTGGATCGCTTAGAGATCACAGGCATGAAGAGGTCTTTTAAGCCAGAAAAGCTGTGTTTTTTAGAATGAATTAATTTTAATACGATGGGTCTAGTCTGCAGAATCATCCTGTGTTAAATTGACTCAGTGTGCTGTACAGATGAAGTAACAGCTGGAAAATTCAGATTTAAATCTGAGTTCTAACTTTGAAATTCTGCAGATCTGGCTGGTCCTCACTGTGGGTTTCATTCAGACCTCTTTCAGTGGTTAGTAATGAGCAACTACACAGGTTGCTTTTTTTTGATAAATACTAATGTGCGTATTTTAGGGAGAAAATTAATGAGAATTCTCTTACCTGAGGAAAAATTCCTCCGTAATTTATCAGAAAATCTGATTGTACCATCTCTAGATGTGCCAGAATACCATTCTGTCCAGGGATGCTGTTGAGAATATTGCTTATAGGGGTAGCTGAAGACTGGGCATTAAGCTTGACTAAGTTTAAAGGCTTACATAAACAGACTCTGAAAACAGGCAAGGGCAGATCATGCAGAATACTGCAGAATGTCAGGGAGTCACAAAGGTGGGGAAATGTACTGGTTCTAGGGAAGTTTTGATGACTCCTTGGAATTAAGTACATCCTATCTATGTAGTGTTATGACACGAGAAACTTCAGGTTACACAAAAAAAAAAAAGAAAAAAAAAAGCACAAAAAAAAAAGAATGAAATAGCTTGAGGATTTTAAGAACTGTTTAAAAAAATGTGAATCTCTTTTACTCAACAGTTCATTTTCCTTTCAGTAAATGCAGACTAAAGTAATATTTGGTCAGTTTTCTCAAATTACATCCACTTGCAATTTTTTAAATATATTTTCGGCACATTTATATTATCTGTATTTATTTTCTTCGACTTTGATACCCTCTTATACTTTCAAGTCTTTCCTTTTGATTCCTTACTGCAAGACAGGGGAACAGGAAGACCTGTGTTTTTTTCTGGAAATAAAACCAATGCTGCTGAATAATTGTACAGTATGTGTAAGGAAGTGCTAGTGTGCATTTCAGAATCTTGCATATACTTTCTTTGAAGGCTAATCATGTCTCTGTGCATATGTGTATGCTTTGCTGAACTCAGAGTCCACTCGCACACTCTGCATTTATAGCCTCATGCAAATTAAGTAATACAAAGCAGAAAAACTGTATTCTTAGATAATCTAGAAAAGGGTTAATCAAAATCGACAACTGCTAAAAGGAATCCTTAACTGTAGTGCCTAGCCATTGTTCAGGCATACAGTACAAATGTGTTCTGCCTAAGTTAGCCAGAACAATATTTCCAGCTAGCGATTAGGCTCAACTCCAGCCTTCACCTCAGGCTAAATTTATGCAGTTATATTACTGTTTGTCAGGTAATTAAAGGAAAAAGAGGTATCAACCTAAAGTAAATAAATAAAAAAAAAGTGTAAATAAGTAAATATATGTTCCAACTGAGCAAGGAGAAAGTTGTCAAAGGCTTAAGTAGCAGGCAAACATTTGGGGCTGAGATTTGCATATGAATTCATGGATGCTAAGCCACATTCTTGCTAGAGACGCATCTATCTAGCTTGAAGATGCAGTGAATCTCCTGTTACTTATAAGTTATGGTGCCCTTAAGGGAAACGGGATCACTGGAGCACAAAGCAGATGGAGAAAGACCTGGGACATGAATTAGAACCTGTCACATGTCAACCTCTGCTGCTTACTAGCATGCTATATAGGTGGCTGACTGGGAACTTTTTTGTAGCTCAGAGTGCCTTAGGAAGGGTCCTATTCTGCAGGGGAAGGACTCGTTTCATAGCATCTGCCTGGTTGGGATACGCTCCTCTTGTAGCTAGGGGCTATGCAGCAGAGTTACAACCGCTAATATACCTTGAACTCTCTTGTTACTTCTTGTTGCCCAGAGAAGCTGTGGATGCCCCATTCCTGGAAGCGTTCAAGGCCAGGTTGGATGGGGCTTTTGGGCAACCTGATCTAGTGGGTGGAGTCACTGCCCATGGCAGCTGGGTTGGAACTGGATGGTCTGTAAAGTCCCTTCCAACCCAAACCATTCTCTGATTCTATGATTCTCATGCCACGTGAAACCATCATTTGTTACGTTTTCAGTCTCACCGTGTTTCATGGTTAGGATGAAGAAAACTGAAAGTATGTTATATGATGACATATAATGTTACAATTTCTGGGGAAGCTACTGTTTACAGACATTGTTGGATGATTAGCTGTTCACAGGACCCCAAATGCAATGCAATGTGTATCAGGGTATGAGGAATGGCTGTCAGTTACCTGTACAAACGATGCATAACTGGGCTCTACAGGGACCTTGAATGTACTAATGCATTTAGCTTAACTAATATAGATAGAAACAACTATAATAAATCGTTTTTAAAAAGAGTTGGAAGGAAAACGGAAAGAAAGATTGCCTGTACTTGAGTTTAGTTTTATGACCATTGGCAAAGAATGGCTAGGTTCATTTTATTGACTCCGGGTTAGCTACAGCTAGGTTTTACATTGTGTTTAAAAGAGAATTCACAAGTATTTTGAAGCCACATGTAATCTTTTTTTTTTTTTTTTCCCTGTACATTAATACTAGAATGCTCTAGAAGCAGACTTGGCATGTTGTAATTCTTTTCCCATCAATGACAAGTCTTTAACAATAGAGGTTTCTGGAACCTTTGAGCTACCTGTTTCTGTTCCCCTTACACCTTTTCAATACATTGGTGTATACAAGAGTGGTTAGATATCAGAACAGGTTGCCCAGGGAGGTGGTTGAGTCACCGTCCCTGGGGATGTTTAAGGAAAGGTTGGATGTGGTCCTCAGGGACATAGTTTAGTGGGTGATATTGGTGGTAGGGGGATGGTTGGACCAGCTGATCCTGGAGGTCTTTTCCAACCTTAATGATTCTATGATTCTACAATATGCAGACATAACCTGCAGTATTACTTTTTTTTTCCTTTTAAATTCTAAGCTCTAAATTTACTATTCCCTTTTTGCTCCTCTTTAGCTCAGCAATGGCAATAGAATGTAATGATGCCCTTCAGCATATTTGTTTCTGTGGTTTATGTTTTGCCATGTTTTCTCAGTCTTCGGCTTGTCTGTAATACCTAAGACTTCTTACCAGCCTCTCATCTAAGTATTGGAAAATACAGGACTGCTCAACCATTGATAGAAGTTACCTAGATATACTGATAGAAATTAGGTAGATTAGATTAGAGATATTAGATTAACACATGTATGTTAATGCATATTTCCCTATGGGCTGTGGATCCTGTGTTAATATACTAATATCCCCATCATGGATTTAAGAGGCCTGCTTCTCTTTATTGTACTAATAAGATATTTATGGGTAGGGAGCTGTGCATCACAGTGCACAGTTAACTGATCTTTTGCCTCTGGAGAGACAACTTTAAAACCTCTGAAGTCAAAATGAAAACAGGCTTACAGCTATGATCCAAGTCCTGCTTTGTGCCCACCTACAAAACACATTGGCCATGCAGTTCTGGCAATTTCTATTCATGGAAAATCTAAGAACAAAACCAGGACTGATGTGCCCATGGAGATGCTAACGTAGCTGACTGCCAGATACTTTTCATAAAATAATTACTGTGATTCTGGCCCTTTCCCTAACATGGAAACTCCTTGTAAAGTAGTATGTACTTTAAAATCTTGTACAACCTCTGTTCTAGGTAGTATTCAGAATTACACTGACCACCATGAATGTAGCTTTACAAATGGTCAGTTATAGAAGGTTTGAAGCTGTTACAGACTTTTTCAAAGTTCTACCAATATAAAGCTTGCAGAAGTAGATTACTGCATGAAGCTCTTGAGCACAGATTTATCCAGTGAGGAAATACCTACCCTTAGTTCTGTGAATGCTTAGCACTCAGCCCTGTAAAGTGTTACAGCATGAACTGTTTAAAACTCATACCTTCTAAGATGTATAAAATTCTATTACCTCCACACACAGACAAACTGTTCCAGGAGGGTTAGGTAACTCAATGGAGGGCATTTAGTTCATTCATCCAAATCTGTTATGGAAGTAACACAGTCCTTCTAATTGCATTACTTCTGTCAACACCAAACCTGAAGTTTGGCAAATAAAAATCAAGCAATTCAAGTGAATCAAGAAACATTCACCAAACTCTCCTTTTATGTACAGGTAAAGTGACATGTCATTTTAGAATGGTCATATGAATTGGCTGCTGCTACTTCACACTTATTCTACCACATATTGCTGAAATGTGTTCTTTCTTTGCTGAGATGTGTGTGTATTTGAAAGATGTAAAAAGACTTGATGCTGAAAAAGATAAGTAATCACCATCAATGTTCACACCAAGTCTAATGTTGTGATCTCTCATATTACACAATCCAATGGTATTAGAAACAAAAGTTCAGTTACAGTATTCACAGAGACCCTGCTGGATAATTGAGTATGCATGTGTAAATAAGTTGTGAGGCATACTTGTAGTTTTCTTTTTGGTATTTATATATATGTACATCCAGATGGTGGGTGAATATAAATACCCTACTGTGGAATAGGGTAGAATGTTCTCTGAATCATCAGTATTTGCAGAGCATGTATGTACATCATGACTGCATCTGTAGAGACCAGAATGTCTCATACCTTGTTTTTTTTCAGTCTCTCGGGTATGAGATGAAGCAATTTTCAGTAGTGGTGTTCCTGCAACTAAATCAGTTTTGTTTGTTTATTTTAGATGTTATCTTACTTTTTCTTCTTCTTCAGAATATGTTTATTTTTGTCTGAGGTTTCCCATCTCGAGGACTGCCCTTCTTGTGACAGACACTTCTTTTCACTCAAAGGGCTCATCCATCATTGGATTTCCCAGCCCTGTGCCTTCATTTGCAGGGGAATGAAGCCACACAGTGTGAAAGGATTATGCAAGTCACCTCAGTTCAGTCAATTCTGAGAAAAATAATCAGTTTTCCATCTTACATGGAAAGTCTGGAGGGATTTTGGAAGGCCTTGGCTTCAGGTCCTGACAAGGCAAGAAGTAATCTCAATAAAAAGCCATTCACATTATACAGAATATCCAGTGCCTGGTCCTGAAAATCTGGCATCAGAAATCAATTCTGAAGATGAAATTTTTAAGTTTAGTCAAGGATTCCTGACATACATTCTTCTAGAGTCTGCCATTCAGCTGTCAAAAAATAGGAGTTTATCATTCACATCCAAGCTCCTTTTGTCAGCTTTCTCTTGTTTCTCAAGCACATTTTACACAGTATGATTCCCTCAGAAAGAGGCAATGTAACCATTAGCACTGTTCATCAGAATGAATTTTCATGAAAATACTCAACTGAGCCTCAAAACAGACTTTTGCAAATGATGCTGGAAAAAATGTTTAATGCCTCATCCTATCTTCTCTTTTCTTTCTTGTCATCTTTTTGGGACGGTGCTGTCAGACTTTCTTCAGACCTTCACAAACAGTCTAAAGGAGTGTGATACTGTATCTCTCCAGTTTACAATACTGTTGTACTCCAAACTCCCTTCTTATAATTTTCAGACACGTATCAAATAAGGATTCTCAAATAAATTATTTAGGAGAATTGTGACCAATGAAAATAGTTTCATATTGGAGGAAATTTGCTTTATAGAACCTATTTCTGGGAACCAGGGAAAAATATGAAAGACCAATCTTTCCTGGGTTTAAAAGGACTGAACTCCAGAATTAAAGTTGAGATTGAGGATACTGTTGTTACTCCTGCAAGGAAATGCATTTATAGTGTTTTGTTGTTGTTTGTTTTTGCCTGCAAGATTCTTTCTTACATGCTTTTTCTTTGCCATGAGTGTCTGCCACTTCTGATACCAATTACCAATTCTTCCTGCTGGACCTCTTTATGATGATCCTGAAGACATTCATAGCTCACTTTTGGAAAAAAAAAGAAAAAAAAAAAAAGAAAAAAAAAGAATTGCCATCAGGCCATATCTATGAG
The DNA here is from genome assembly GCF_013377495.2 of Cygnus atratus. Classification (NCBI taxonomy): domain Eukaryota; kingdom Metazoa; phylum Chordata; class Aves; order Anseriformes; family Anatidae; genus Cygnus; species Cygnus atratus. Next base: position 35,236,361 of record NC_066396.1, on the reverse strand, counting down.
GTTGGCTCATAAAACAACTTACTGAAAACTGTGCTGGAATTTTCTCTTGCTCAGGTTGTACTGTTGATTCTTATTAGCTCTGACCAAGCTACTAGAGTGACTCAGGCTACCTTGATTGACCTGGTCACCCGGGATATTGAGAAGATAGTCAGTGGCTTTTTTTCCCTCAGTCTTCACTGGCAAGAGCTCCAGCCACATAGCCTGGGCACCAGAAGGCAAAGGCAGGGACTGGGAGAATGAAGAACCACCTGCTGTGGGAGAAGATCAGGTTCAAGGCCTGCTAAAGAACCTGAAGGCGCCCAAGTCCATGAGGCCTGAAGAGATAGATCCTCAGGTCCTGAGGGAACCAGTGGATGTAGTTGCTGATCCACTATCCATCATATCTGAGAAGCTGTGGCAGTCCAGTGAAGTTCCCACTGACTGTAAGAGGGGAAACATAACCTTCATTTTTAAAAAGGGAAAAAAGGAAGACCCCGGCAACTGCAGGCCAGTCTCTCTGTGCACAGCAAGATCATGGAGCCGATCCTCATGGAAACTATGCTAAGGCAAACAGCAAATAAGGAGGTGACTGGTGGAAGCCAACATGGCTTCACTAAGGGCAGATTGTAACTGTCAAATCTCATATGAGAGCATTACAGTATTGGTGGATAGGGGAAGAACAACTGATGTCATCTATGGGGATTTGTGCAAAGCATTTGACACTGTCCCTTAGGACATCCTTGTCTCTAAATTGGAGAGACGTGGACTTGATGGATGGACCACTTGGTGGGCAAGGAATTGGCTGGATGGTCACACTCAAAGAGTTGTGGTCAATGGCTCAATGTCCAGGTGGAGACCAGTGATGAGTGGTGTTCCTCAGGGGTTGTTACTGGGACCAACACTGTTTAACACCTTTGTTGGTGATGTGGACAGTGGGATTGAGTGCACTCTCAGCAAGTTTGCCAATGACACCAAGCTGTGTGGTACATCCAGAGGGACCTGGACAGGCTTCATAAGTGGGCCTGTGTGAACCTCATGAGGTTCAACAAGGCCTAGTACAAGGTCCTGCATCTGGGCCAGGGCAACCCTAAGCAATGGGACAATCCCAAGCACCAGTACAGGCTGGGTGGAGAATGGATTGAAAGCAGCCCTGATGAGAAGGACCTGGGGGTGTTGGCTGATGAGAAGCTCAACATGAGCCAGCAGTGTGTGCCTGCAACTCACAAAGCCAACTGTATCCTGGGCTACATCAAAAGCAGCGTGGCCAGAAGGGTGAGAGAGGTGACCTTCCCCTCTACTCTGCTCTCATGAGACCCCACCTGCAGTACTGTATTCAGCTTTGGGGCCCCCAGCACAAGAAGGACATGGACCTCTTAGCACGAGTCCAGAGGAGGCCACAAAGATGATCGTGGGGTTGGAACACCTCTGCTATGGGAGGTGAGGGAGTTGGTGTTGTTTGGCCTGGAGAAGGCTCTGGGGAGACCTTATCGCAGTCTTCCAGTACCTAAAGGGGGCCTACAAGAAAGCAGAAGGACTCTTTGTTAGGAAGTATAGTGATAGCACAAGGAATAATGGTTTTTAACTAAAAGAGGGAGATTTAGATTAGATATTCAGAAGAAATTCTTTACTGTGAAGGTGGTGAGGCAGTGGAACAGGTTGCCCAGAGAAGCTGTGGATGCCCCATCCCTGGAGGTGTTCAAGGCCAAGCTGGACGGGGCTTTGAGCAACCTGATCTAGTGGGAGGTGTCCCTGCCCATGGCAGAGGGGTTGGAATTCGATGATCTTTAAGGTCCCTTCCAACCCAAACCATTCTGTGATTCTATGATTTTCTTGAAAATGAATGTGTTTGGCCGTATTTGGCTGTATGATATCCTGCACTTATATGCAGCCTAATACAATGCTGCATGTTCATTTAGTGTGGATAACTTTTTAATACTCCTGACTGACCCTGTGATGGTTATGTTGGTCATTATCCCACAGCATGATGACTCCCTCTGTAAGTACACAGCAAAATCTAGGCAGGTAGAAAAGCTTATCTTTTCCTTCATTCTTGATTTCCAGATTGGATAGTAAAGAACAGAGATCTGCTCTTTCAATGGACATCTCGGAAACAAAGGCTTAATTTACATTTCATTGTCTTGAAAGGCCAGAGCAGGCATATACCTGTGACAAGCCTTTAGCTTACATGCTAAGACCATGACTACCTTGCTTTATATTAACAAGATGATATGAGATCCTCTCCTTTGTGCGGGGAAGCAGATGGTTTATGGAACTGATGCTTCCAAGGACATCCATGTACCTTTTGTCTGTCTGGACCCTGTAACTAATTCCCAAATGGATTCACCTGTTTCAAGGTGCAGCAGATCACAAATGGGAAAAGAAGGATGATGCCCTATTTGCTGCTTTCCAGGACAGAGGATAGCCTGAGGTCTGCTTCTTTCCTTCAGATTTCAACAAGAAATGCCAGTGCTTCTGCTCCAAGATTCTTGTATTCCTGATCTTGTGGGGAAAGATAGTTAAACACAGCCTTCCTGACTCATCTCCTGCTAACAATGCTCCTCAAGGTGAGGCAAGAAATAACATGATTGATCCTTCTGGCTCCAGCTTGGCTGAGGCACTACTGACTGCAGCACCATGTCTTTGTTCCTACTGTTTCACAGTGAACTCTCACAGGTTTATCTCCCAAACCTCACATGCTTCCACATCATACTGTGAACATGCATTGGCTTCCAAGCTTTGAATCTCATCCTCAACCAGTGATATTTTCCTCAAGAGCAGAAGGAACACCAAGAATAGCAGAAACAGCAGTGTGAACCATATTTTTTACCTGAACTGCTGCAAAGGTGGTACCTTCCTCAAATCTTCATTACCTATGTGATTCTGGATTATTTTTTAATCTTAAAAGGTTTTAACCTAAAATCATTTTAGGTGCATCTTCAGCTATCTCCACTGTGCATCCACGTCTGGTAGGCATTTAATTTATAATTGCATTTTTTATTTTTTAAATATTACTGTTATTTGATTGATTAAAAGTGATTAGAAACCGTCTTTTAGATTAGAAGTGCCTTGTCTCCCCATGTTTGTGGACTCTTGGTGGGTAACTTTTGATGAAAATTTAGTCTTCTGGTAGATTATAACTATGGCTAAAGTGATAGGAGATCAAGGCCCTAATATCTGTCCACCTCCTGCCTTCCATTTCCTCTCTCTGACTTCAGATGTCTCTATGTTTCCATCCGCAGGCCAAGCAATTGTGTTTGCCTCGGTGTTGATTACCTTCATTCCTGAGGTTTTTAGAGATGCTAACTGGAGTTCTGACAATGCTTTCACCACCCATTTCGTTATTGCAGAAGTATCTTGACATCATGATTTCTTGAGAATTGCAGTCTAAATTCAACTGATTTTTATTTTTTTTTAAAAGTTTGGTGGCAAATGCTGTGCACCAGCAGACATTTTTATGAGGAAGGTTAGTTAGTTGTAAGCGCCTTTCTTTGAGAAAGTGTTTATAGTGTGAGTATACTGGCTGATTCTGCTTCCTTATATTTGGTCCCATGTTAGTGCAGGATGTCAGATGGCCAACAATAGCCAACTGTTATCTTCTAAGAGAGGAGATGTAACTTCAGGTGACTCATATTAACTTTATCAGCAGAAAGAATCAACAACATGGCCTTTCTGAAGACAAAACCAAATTTGTCTTACTAGCACCTCGGACAAACTCTTCCTCCCCCACACCTTGAGTGCTGCTTTGATGAGGCATCTGTTACTATAACGTTTCTGAGCTTGTCAGCTTCAGAAACCCCGCAAATATTTCTGAGATTCCAAGGGAGGAGTGGTAGGAAGATGAGCTCTAGCTGCAGATGCAGATTGCCTCTCAAAGAAGAATAACTAAATTTAAGTTGCCTTCTTCCCGTCTGAGGATATCTCTCAGTGTAACTGTTCATAGCATAATAAGAAAACTAGAAGTACCATGAATTTGTACGGCATTTTGTGCATGTAATTCCTTTATTTTTCCTTTCTCTGAACTTCTAGTTTTCCTTTTCCTGACTGCTAAAACCAGCTACCTTTAGTATTTATGCATAACACAAAATTTTGAACAACTTTTGAATGTGCAAACAGCACAGAAGTCTGAACATTCTTATTGAAGTCACTCTACTGAAATCAATGGAAGCTATTTACTGAGACCAGACAAATTGGGATTTCATGAATAATTTGTCTCTAAACAGTTGACACTTTTCTTTGTCCTTAAATATAATTATACATTTCTGTATTTGTGTATGCATCATATATGTTACATAAATATGAGAGGAAACACACATACAGCTGTCACATGATGCATTTTCATTTCCTTTGAGACCTGACTGTATGCTGAATACCATTATCCTTCTGAATGCCTTAGGACTTAAAGTTAATATGCAGTGAGAAGGCACTAGTATGTCCCTGTGGACTTATGTGGTTTACATTGGTAATTCACTGTACGAGTACAAATGATACAATGCTGAGTGACTCCCAACTTTCCTCTGGGTGTGGTGCTTGACAGATTGTTAAATTTCATGTTGGAAATCTTTTAGTAGGCTTCTTTCTACAATATTCTTTACAAATTGCCTTGTTTGTCATTTGACTGAAGTGTTGTCATCATCCCTGTCTGAGATTTCTTTTATTCTTTTTTCTTGGTGGGGAACAGAGAGGGACAAATGGAAAACAAAGGATGAGAATACGTGATTAAATGTCTTCTCATCCTCGCATTGTTAAATTTCCTAGAATCTAAGTTGTGTATGTTGATGTTTACATTTAATGATTAGAAAACTTAAGTTTTTTACGGTATCAGAGGAGAAGGTTAGAATTTCATGACTACTTTAAAATCTTTTTTTTCCTAAAACCAGTGTTTTTTTATTTTTATTGGTATAGTATAATGAATAAAATGCTTAGTTCTTGCCTTCCTGTAGGAGGAATGCTAAAGGTAGTACATGAAACAAGAAATGAAGAGAAGAAACAAGCAGGACCAGAAAACACAGTGTGCAGTCCATTGATCCATGTCACCACACACTCTTGTTCCTAGCATATATTGCATAATCAGAAGAGACGAGACAAAACAAATCCTTTTAGTCCATGGAGGTTACAGTGTCCCAGGTGCAGTGCCAAGTGTCATTTTATGAGTGCAGGTTGCTGTGTTGAGGAGATGCAGCCATGCGTTATGCAGAAGTCACCTAAAAAGTATGTAAGAAGGCCTGGAAGGAATGATGATGCATTTTTCAATTTTGCTTGGTTTTCTCTACACTCACACATGCTCTCGCTCTCTCTCTCACACACACACACAAAAGCATATAGAGTGTCTAAGAGGGAGTGAGGCGATCATTATGTAACTTCAATTTCCATACACATGGAACTTTAAAATAGCAAATTTTTAGCTTATGTATACCATTGTTACCATCAGGTAAGTAAGCCTTGCAGCATGCCTGTGCATAGTTACATATCATTGCTTTTATTTTACGTGTGGATAAACAGAAACACAAAACAAAATGATTTGACCAATATCCCATAGCACATCAATTGAGATTTACAGTCTTTGAACCCAATTGCTTATCTTAGCCACTGGACATACATCCTCCCTACTAACTTTTGCATGGCAAAGTACAGTTGAGCAGTTATATAGAGATTTTTCTTCAAAAAGTGATATTTTATATCATTATTAATAACTTGTTGCATGCTTTTTACCCAAAAGATATTCTAAAATTAGAAAAATATGTTTTTTACATGTGTGCACGACATATTACAAAAAGCAGTAGCTTATGAAGTGAAATATAAAAAGCAGATTAACAGAATAAAGTAACAGACTGCATGTAGTAAGACACTGTAGAGCAGACTGGGAAAGTGAGCAGTCCCCAGCCATCTAGATGAAACAGCAGTGCAAATTCTATCAGTGCTAAGTTTGTATAAACTTTTATTTTGGTTGGAATACATAAGTCAATACCAAAGTTTCAGGAAAAACTGTCAGCTAAAGGGATGTGTTATTCATTAAAAGTATTTAGTCCTTATGGAAAATTTTCTACTCACACATCTCAAGGCATCTTTTAAAAGAGAGAGTGCAGTATGAGAGGTGAGTGAAGCCTCAGAATATCTGTATGTTAGTGTGTTCCTTTGATGCTGCTGTAATAATTCACAAGTTATTTAATACTCAGGATTTGTGGTTTCCTTCTATTTCAAGCACTTTTTATTTTTCAGTTCTGTCATATCAAACTGTTTCCTTTAGGGACAGCAGGAGAAGGGAGAATGTACATTGTATACATGATGACTGCTCTATGTTATGACGTTTATCTGCAGTCACAGGGTTGGAGGAGATAGTACCACACATGGGTTATACCTTACTCCTTACTTAAGAAGATGAATTTTATAACACCACTCAGACATGATGAGGGCTCTGCGTGACGGGGTTAATGTCACTCTGTTAACATTTAGTTGCTATGTTAGGCTTTGTTCTTAGTTACTAGCAAATGAGCAAAGAGAGGAAACCAAGCAAACCAATAAGGTTTACTCACGATGGCCTCATTTTTCCAGTTTTAATCAATGTCTTCATTTGTCACAGGATACTATTGTTTATTCTGTTTAAACTAAAAAGGAGGCACAGTCTGAACTTTGTCATAGTTTCGGCATAATGCAGGTTCAAAACGAATACTTTTGTTTCTAAACTGTTCAAATTCTTCTGCATATTGTATGCAGACACACTAATGCGACTCTTACAGTGCATCTCAAGTTTACTTGATGGGCTGCATTGTTCTCTTTTTGTTCCTAGAGACTGTTTTGCATCATATGGAATTTCTCATCCTCTGTTTGAATAGTTTACAAAGGATCCCAGAATTGTTTCTAAGCTGTATTTCCAGGATAGGTGTATGACTGGTTAATAGCTTCCATGCCAGGCTGGTACTACCTGATTTTTAGGAGGTGTAATGTTAGGAAATTTATAAGCTAGCTCTAAAACCTTGTAGGCTGTGGCTGCTGTTATCAGATGGAATGTTCTTACTGGTTGTCCCAGGGTAGTACTTTTGGAGGTGGGTGGCAGGATGTTCATGTCAGTGGGCCCTTGACTCTGTACCTTGCTTTGGATGGAGATCTGCAAGACCCGAGTTTAGCAACATTTAGAATGTCATGCAAAAATGTGTGTGTTAATGAAGATATTCTAAGGCTTAGAAGTTACTTTGAGCATGGTCTGATTTAGTAGTTGAACCTGGCCACAGAATTAGATTGTCTGCATTAATATTTCATGCTAGCTGAACAGGCACACCTAGTATCTTGTAACTAAGTGAACTATACCAGTTGACAATTAACTCTTTCAAAGAGGCAAACACTTCTGGTATCTGAAGTGAAATACTGACTACGAGGAAATCATTTCAATCATCCCTTCCATATGTTTCGTATCACTTTACATATATGGTTTAGTAGTATGCTGTTGGAAAAATATGGAAAGTGAATTTAGGGTCTTTGTTCTCTTCTTAGAATCTCTCTCCAGAAAAATCTCATAACAGTTTTGCTAACTAAATATAAAAATACGTGGATTTATCAGACTCCTGCTATGTACTGCTGAAGCAATTCTTCTTGCCCACATGTGCTGCATACTAGAGAAAAAAGAATATATGGTTAGTTGAAATGGCAGGGAGTATCTGTAAATCAGGTTAAATGTATTTTTCCAAATTAGAATTTGTCTGGGACTTGAGGTACAGTGACTTCCACAGTTGAGAGGGAAAAAAAAAAAAAAAGATAAAATCCAAAACAAATCAAATCCAGTAACATGGGCTTCTCCTTTCCTCCATCTCATCTGTTCCCAGTATGCCTGCTGTCCTTTGTCTCCTTGTGCAAGCGTTAATCGTTGTATTTAGTACCTGAGTCCAAGCTGCTTGTATGGGTGTGTTGACCCATCCTATAGTTCTGGGCTTTGGAACTCTCTTGGATTATTTCCCAGCTGGTTGTGTCCCTGTAGGAGAATTGAGTGAGGAAAATGCACTGTTCAGTGTATGGTGACATTCCTGCAAAGTGGCTGAGTTAAACCGTGTAAAGTTAAACCATATGCCAGGCTGCAACCTAAACTCCAGTTGCACAAAATGGTAAAACCTTAGAGCACTTCCAAATCTGGATTACGATTGTTTTTCTGCATTTGTTTTTTTGTGAGATGGAGATGGTAAAAATGATATCTGGCTAGATTATCTGAGCATTTGACATTAAAAATTATGTTCTCAAAGCAGCACACTTATTTCTAAAACTTCTTGTATTTTAAAATATACCCAGAACTGTTAATTCATGGTTGCTGCTCTTGTCTGTACTCACCGAGGTGGCATGTACTAAGGAAAACTAGGTAAATTCACATTATGTGAAAAATAACTGAATGTATGTGAGAGCCTTATTAAATACAAAATACAAATATTATGAAC
>NC_066396.1:35027968-35222968 GCF_013377495.2 Cygnus atratus | reverse complement strand
CATTTTTCCCCCTTTTCTGCTAAAAGTCTGCTAAAAGTCTCCAAAGAAAAACTCCACAGTCTAATATCAGCTATAATGGTCATTTTTGTGATGTGGCTCCTCAAAGTGAATTAGCTTAAGCCCAACAATTTATTTTCTGGAGACCACTAAAGAACTACAGCAGTTGTTGCAATGCCACTCAGCCTCTTACTATCCTTGAAGAACAATGGGAAACTTTGGGTGGTATAACACACAATAGTAAATGTAGGCTGGGTCTGTGCATGTAGTTTTGCAATATTAATACAGGAGCTCTCAAAAGTTTTAGACCAACAGATCAAACACTTTTACCTTTTTTGAGAGCTGCCAATACACTGGTATGAATATGTAAAACATAAAATTAGTGTTGAGATTGGTTTGCAGGTTATTATTACAGCCTTCTGAGAGAACCATACTTTGGAAACCACAGAACTAAAGAGATTATGCTGTAGACTAATACAAAATTTCTGTATCTACACTCACACAGTGCAGGCTTGTGTGTTGTGCTCATAAGCCTAAATGTGCAAGCTAAACCACTCTTACCCTTAAACCAACACGAGGGTTCATGCTTACCTTTCACCAGTTTAGCTAAATCAATTTATGTTAAAGCTCGAGGGCATTTCTGCATGGTGTTCATTCAATTTGTGCTTTGTAGGCTACAGTGCCTCCAGGTAGTTGTTTAATGTTAGTCAGGGTGTTAATTATGACAGTGAACTGTCTCTAGGCTAAGGAGAGGAATGAATTACAGACAAAATGCCCAGCTGAGTGACTGTACACTTTAAAATGTCCTAACGCAGGGACAGAATGAAAGTGACCTGGGTTCTCTTGACCATGTATATATGCAAGCAGCTTTCTTAAATGAACAAACAAAAAATCGTATCAAGCTTTTAGATCAAAATTAAAATCCAGAGGTTCATCTAACTTCCAGATTTTTTTTCTTGATATGGGAAGGTGATAACATTTATTTTTCAAAGGCAAGGTGACTGGTTTGGATTCTTCTGAATTGGCAGTGAGGTTCATGGTTGTTGTCTCATTTAAGCTTGGGAGAACAAGTACATACACTAAAAACAAAGAAGTGACTTCTAATTATGTCTTACTTATACAGAAGGTAACATATACTCCTTACGTTTTGTATGTCGGTCAGTATAACCATGTCTGTTTCATTAGGCACCTGTGCTACCACCATCTACAAACAAAGTAAGTAGCTCTCTCCTCGAGCAAGGCAAGAAATGTGGATCAAATGAGCATGCTTTCTTAAGATTACTGTTTGGCCTGTGAAACTAAAATTTTCTTCCTTAAGTTGGTCACTTCAAACTCATGCTATAATAAAGAAAACAATTAATCTGAATGGGTTCAGGAATGTAATTTACAGGTGAAAGATTCTCTTTAATTAATCTGTTGTTTTTTTTTTAACCATATAGGCTACAGTAGCTTGATCGGTAGCTAACGTATCCTATATAGTACAGTGCAGGGTTGTGTAGTAATTCTGAATGACTAGATCAGACAGCTATCAGAAGTGATGTAGCTTCCATGCTGTATTGCATAGTCTATGTTCAGCTGCTTAATCCCACTGTGACAAGACATATTAGAATAGAATTGCTGTGCAAAGGCAAGTATAATGATTTCAAGATTGGAAGGAGTACATTCAGAACTTCCTTGGGTGTTTCTCCAAAAACTGCCCAAGCAAGATGGACAGGCACTGAATTCAAGGGAAAAATTAGCTGCCCTGGTCCACTGACTTGTTTGACATCTGTTCTGTAAGCCCCTCAGCATTTACAAGTTTGCCCTAAGTCTGTCTAGAGCTATGTGCTTCTCTTTGTCGTTGCTGCCTGTTCAAGTTCCTCTTTCTTCCTTGTGGCTTCACAAGCCCCTGAAGGGAGTGTTGAGATGTTGAGATCAATGTGATTCTTGCTCTGTAATCAATTAAGAGTAATCAACAACTTAAAATACAAATGCCAGCATTTGTTTACTACAGTCTTCATAGAACCAAAAGAATCAGAGTTAATAATCTTCAGATAACATTGGTGGTCGTGAAAGTAACAAACAAAAATCTCTCGAGCCTATCTGCTGCTAGTGAAGTGACCCAAGAATGCAGAAATGCTTCCCCTGCCTCTTTCCCTACTACATGATAACCCTGTAAAAGAGAGGACAGATACTCTGGGAGAGGAGAGAAGGATTAGTTTCATTCTCCTTCTGGCCATTCAGTTGTTTATTGTTCCTTGTAATAAATGGTTTGTATTTACTGCTTCTGTGATGTGTGGTAAAAATTTAGGCAGGGAAGATTCTAGCGTATGTTCCTAGTAAGACAGAGATTGAGAGAATAAATAGTACTTGTAGAAAAAAAAAAAAAAAAAGATTTGCTTATAGATTATGGGAGAAAGGTATACTTGTGTTCTTTAATCTTATTTTGATATTGTTGACCAGTGTGCAAGTTCTAGTGATGTGAAGCCTTGTCCACTAGATACCTGAAGGACTAAGATCATGAAATTAGTTCACCAACCACTGAAGAGTAAGCTCTTTCTGGTTATTTACTCTGCTTTGGCCAACTCTTGCAGCTACAGTTACTTCAGAGGCTTTTGTCCCTCCATGTAGCTGTGTAAAGGTCTCAGTGGCTCTATTTAAGAGAAATTGCTATTAGTGATTAACACCTTTGCTATACCTTCAAAAAGTAGAAGACACTGAATGGGGAAGATGTGTACAGGGTTTTGTCAGTCTGTCTGTCTCATTCTCCTGTTGTGAACTTCACAACAGTAGTGGCTGCAGTTATCACTGGGCAAGCAGAATTTAGTTCAGATATATCCTAAAGAAGAAGGAGACTGTTATTAAAAGAAATGGAGAGTTATAGGTCAGAAAAGTTGTTTAAGGTTTCCCTACACCTTGTATGCAACACCTAACATGACGGCAGTAGACAGGTTAATTGAAAAATATATGGAATATCATAATGATCTGATTAGCAAGGACACTATGTAGATCTGAAGTGTGCTGGCAAATAGAGACCTGGTTTTGGAATCACCTCCAGCTGATCAGGTCACTTCTAGCTACATTATTTCAGAATGTTTTATATAATCTACTCTTTGTGGTGTGCTATGCGCATCCAAACTATTTTTCACAGCTATTATCTCCTTCTGCAACTTCTAAAATCTATAATAGTAGAACCATTTCTGTATTTTAGTTTACATAAATCCACTTCCTTTCTTTCACTAGACACATATCTAAAGCACATGATGAAAATAAAACTTACAAAAAATTTTTTTGACTATATTTCCTGTATGTACTAGAGTGGGTGCTTGAGGGGCCACAGGGCGTGTAAAATCACTAAGGTGTGAGGAGTGGGATTACACTGGCACTGGAAAATCACACTGGCAGATTTTTAGAACTGTGTTTACCCAGCAGTAGGCTGTACAGAAATGCCGTTTCTATTTACAACATCCTTTCATGCATCTATCTGATCTGCAGAGAAATTACTACACTACTCATTTCATATTGTCATGACTCACCACTACAATTATAGCTGTGTATTTGTAACACTGATGAACTTTTAGGAGATGATATGTTGAAGATAACACTGTTTTCATTTTATAGCTTTGTGGACAATGCCTTTATACAAATGCAGCTTAATTTTTATAAGACTTAGTAGAATAGGTTATTGTGGAGGTACAATCTGATAGACCTCTAGTAAGAAGGAGTTTTGCTTGTTTTTTAAACCTGGCTGTTTAAGAAGTCTTGATATAATAATGCACATTTTGAAACTTTGATACTTAAGAGAAGGGATAAATGGCTAACAAGTTTTAAATATGGATTAACACGTAAATATCTGTGGCTTTGGTCACATACTTACATACTTACAGGAATTCAGGTTTACTCATGACATGTATGTGAATGATTCTGTATTCTGAAGATTGTATCACAGTTATAAGCTATTTCCAGTCAATTTTATTGAGTACTGATGGTTGTGCAAACAGAGGCATGCTGCCATTGTCTGAAGTTATGCTGCCATAATTGATGACTCAAATATAAATTGTTGCTCACTTTTCTGATTTAAGATACTAGAACTTACATATGCTTTTGTAATATCTAGGCATAGGAAATAAATGTAGTAACCTTCAGGCCATCATGATTGATCCTCATATTAGGAAACAATGAAATTATTAGAGAATGAAATATGCAAATAGATTTACTTTACTTCAGTCAGAATGTATGGAGAGTACGTATCTCTGAAAATGGAAATGGGGTACGAGGGTCTGAGGCAGTGCAGGCACAAAATCGTTGATGGGCAGCTAAGGTTCAGGCCAAAGTGTGTGACATGCTACTGCTGATGTGAGTAAGCAATATGACAAACGTGGAACAATCCTCTAAACTCCTGTGTTTAATATTATAAATCTGCATCCTATTCTCATTTTGCACATGCAAATCTTCACTGTTTTTTTGTCTTAATAGTGTCTCGCCATGTCTCTGAGCCATAGAGAGGCAGTGGTTTTCATTTTGCTTCAGTTAGAAAATAATTGGAGAAAGTAATCAGCTTTATGAAAGATAGCCTAGCCTCATTTTCACATGCCAGTTAACTCTAGAGAAATGGCAGCCATTGATTATGATGACAGATGGTGGCCATTTTGCACAGGGAATAATCTGAGAGGTGACACCTTTTTCCATGCCTTTTAGGCTAGCAAAAAAATATTGAAGTAAATAAGGTTGTGATAAAAATATATAATTATATAAGGTTAGTATAAACATTATATACAGTTCTCTGTTAGATTTCATCTCCAGCTGAAGTCTCTTCTGTGTTGTCATTACAAATAGGGAAACTAAACTGCTCCTGCTGACCGTAGTCTTTAGCAATGTTAGGGGTAAGGTTTCTTGACATCTTCACAATCTGTTCCTATGCCTTTGTAAAGAAATCACTGGATATGAAAGAAGGGAGTAGTGGAAGACATTGGGCATCTGTGTCAGTACTCGGAAGCAGATAATGGCCTATTTCAGCAGCAGAGTGGACCAGTAATGGAGAAGGAACAGGCTGGATATTTGAACTCAAACCATGCCTCATTCTTATGCCCTCTTCAGTTTATTTTCTTGTTCAGTCATCCGCTTCACTTTAGTATTCTCGCATTTCCTTTAGAGTGGTGTGCATCCAACTGGTGCAATACTCATCCTATATGTATATGCATGCACATTTATGAGAGATTGTGTGTATATATGAATATTAGTGCCTGTGGCAATGTTATTATGTTATTGTATATACACATACGTATGTATGTATTTCTAAAGTAACCAAATGTTACAAGCAGATAACACTGATTTAGGTAATATTGATTAAAAAAATATTGATATTGAGTAAAAAGATGTACCAAAGTATCTGCAAAATCACTTTTCACTTTGAATATTGCCTTCCATAAGATGATTGGTAATTGCTTCATAGTCTATATTACTTATTGCTGCATGAAAAGCGATAGGATTGTCAACCAAATACGATGAAGAAATGAAGGTTAATACAAACCACATTGACTCTTACTGTAAAAAAGTAAGTACATATCTACTACTTTAGTAGATACTAAAGAGTGCAACTTAATTTCTGACATAATGCAACTGTAGCTAGTGTAGTTATACTGAGCATGAATTTTTGTATTGATCATGGTTTTACTAGTCACTAATGGAAGATTAGGTGGAACTTGATTTTTGCTCAGGATGCATGTGACTATCTATTCTGTGTATTTGACCTGGGAAAATTATTACTATACAGCAATACACAACAATGCAATGACGTTTCTGTTGCTAAATTTATTTTTCTTTTTCACCACTGTTTTCCCATCTAATGCTATGATGTGTGAAGGCTACTCCATGGCATGTTAGGACAAAATACTCTGAAGGTCTCCTTAGTTTTAGTCCTTGAAAATCCTTTAGCAAACTACAGTTATAATTGCACACTTCATTTTAAAGCAGGAATTCTGTCTTCATGCTAGTAATAGAGTATGTGGTTATATCTGGATGAATAACAGAATTGTCAATATTTTACATTCTTGATGATATTTTTGTTTGATTGCTTTTTGGTAGCCATGTGCTGTGGGCCTAAAGAAACGATCTCAATTTGTGGAATTTTACTTAGTTTATTGATGATTAACATTATATTTTACTTACAACTCTAGTATTGAGAAACAAAGACAAGCCATTAAACACTTAGAGAAAAATGCTACAGCTTCCCTCTGGACACCAACTGGTCTCCAGTCCCCTCACATTACAGTCAGAGCTGATATGATGGTGGTGCTGGAGACTGGGTTCGTTGTGTAGTGGTTCCTTTACTTCTGCCGCTCCTTATTTCTGTGTATGAGACTGGCTTGTCTTCACTACCCCAACAGGAGAATGGTACCAGCGTGGTGCCACTTCAATGAACATCATCCCCAGGGATGAGTTATTTGCTGATATGAAAGTAGCAGACTGCTGCTCAATGAGGTTGTGAGGAACACAAGTCAGAACGTAACTTAGTGGGAGGTGTCCCTGCCCATGGCAGAGGGATTGGACTAGATGATCTTTAAGGTCCCTTCCAACCCAAACCGTTCTATGATTCTCTGATTGTTAGTTGGCAGCTCTGGTCTGTGCTCCTCCACAGATGGCAGTCCCCTCAGAGGTGTACCTCCTTCTGTGTCCCCCTTCAGCCCCTGCTCAGGCATCTTGGTGCTCCAGCACCATCTTGGGTGCCTCCTGGTCCTGTCCTTGCTTAGGAATCTGTTTTCTCTGGCCGCACTCAGGTGCCTTTTTGCTCAAGCTCTGTTAAAGTGTCTCTTCTTTTCCATCATTGTCTCTCTTTACTGTAGTTGTCACCTCTATCCCCACATCCCCACAGAGGTGCCCCACACTCTCGTGTGAGTGCAGAGCTGGCTGGAACCGTCCGAGGCTGGCTGCGGGCAGCCCCTCGGTGCTCCCCAGCTGCTGCACAGGTCAGGCCCAGCCCCACACCCAAAGTTCTCCCCAGCACAGCAGGTGACTGCCAGGAAGGTACGAGTCAGGCTACAGTAAGCTTGCTCTATTACAGACAAACAGTTGTGTGCAATTTGCTCAGTCTTCATCACTAAAGGAAAAGCTGTGCGCCACTAACGTTTGTATAAACATCTTGCATGTATTCATATTTTCTGTGTTCTTTCA
The DNA here is from genome assembly GCF_013377495.2 of Cygnus atratus. Classification (NCBI taxonomy): domain Eukaryota; kingdom Metazoa; phylum Chordata; class Aves; order Anseriformes; family Anatidae; genus Cygnus; species Cygnus atratus. The sequence continues at coordinate 35,215,822 of NC_066396.1, read as the reverse complement.
GGAAAGAATAATAATGGAACCCATTTTTAAATTAGTTTTTGTCTTATCCCCTTTAAATATCCATTCTTTGCATTTTTCGCCTTTTCCTTTGTAAAAATTTGTCTCAGTTTGTCTTTTTGCCTGTCTATAACTTTCATGTCCCATTTTTTGTTATTCAGTGGAATTTGATACATACCAAACACAGAAGAATTGTTTTAAAAATAGTTAAATGTTTTTCCTTCTCTCAGAAGATGTAAATGTACTCAATGTTTTGAATGTAGAGATTGCTCCTTGCTTTCATTTGCAATCCCAGTGAAGCAAAAGAATGTTTTCATTTTGTCTTCTCCTCTCAATCACCTAATTTTGGGTTTATCAGAGTATTTGGTATTGAAACCACTAAGAAGTAACATTAGTAATTGAAATATGCTGTGTATCTTGTCTGTGCTCCTGTCCTTTCACTTCATTTTCCTTTGCTGTTACATAGCCTACTGTGTCTTCCACTGTTTTATATCCAGTTCCTCTTACCCATTTTGTCCTCCACTTTATTCCATTATTATCTTTCCTTGCATTGTATCCAACCTTGCTTCCTCATTAGCCTTGCTCTGCCTTATGAACCCCTCTGTCTCCAGTGGACTGCTAGCTGCTTTTCTGACCTTAGAGAAGTAAGAAATTTGGTGCTTCCAAGTCAGTGTGGCACCTTTCTAATGCTGACATCTCAGAGACCTGTTGGGGCTGGCAAGGTGAGCAGAATGATATAAAATTACTAGAAAATGTTCAAAGGAGGGCTACAAAGATGGTGACAGATCTAGAGGGCAAGACATATGAGGAGCTGCTGAGGTCCCTTGGTTTGCTCAGCCCAGAGCAGAGCAGGCTGAGGGGAGGCCTCATGGCAGCCTGCAGCTCCCTCACAAGGGGAGCGGAGGGGCAGGCGCTGAGCTCTGCTCTCTGGGGACAGCGACAGGACCTGAGGGAACGGCATGGAGCTGGGACAGGCTCCCCAGGGCAGTGGGCATAGCAGTGAGCCTGCCGGAGTTCAAGAAGTGTTTGGACAATGCTTTCTGACACTTGGTCTGATTTTTGGGTGGTCCTGTGTGGAGCTTGGAGTTGGACTCGATGATCCTTGTGGGTCCCTTTCAACTTGGGATATTGCATGATCCTATAATCATCATCCCCATTTCCTTTTAAGAAGTTGGGACAGGAGCTTGGGATAGTTTTGCCAAAACTTACCTAAGGATGTCATTTCAGCCTTCTGGTGGGATTCATGGGAAATTTCTATACAACCTTCATACATACAGTCATGACTTGTTGCTTGGACAGGTGTCTCCTCATTAACTTTCTTTGTCTTTCAGTTGATTTTCTGTCTGTCTTCTATATATTTTGTCACTGCCTCTTTATGAATACACTTTTGAAAGTGTATCAAGCAGATCCAGGGAGCACACAGGTCTTGATCAACAAAACACTGGTATTTTAATCTTTCTGAATGCGTGAGATTTAGTGTTAATTTGTATTACTTCTGGAAGACCTCTTTAAAATATGGGTAAATTGACTTCAGTGTGTGAACTGTGGAACCTTGGTTGTTGCTTTTTCTCAAAAAGCTGCCAGGAATGACATTCACTGTCCCTTTTAAGTAGCTATTGTTTTGTTTGCTTTACCACCTGAATGAAGTTACTCTTTCCTGTTGAGTGATTAACCTATCAATATTTTTGAAATGTATTTTCTAAAGTCTCTTTATATATGCTCCTTGAAGTCTGTTCATTTATTATTTTAGATATTCTTTGAGAAATTTATCAAAATTTAATTACTGAGGTGTTTCCAATGAATATACTTTAATACCAAATTGGAGTCATCTCTTCTGTGTTATGTCCCATCCTGTTTGAAATACAGTTAAAATTATGTTTCTTACTAAAAATAATCACGATATAGGCTACTTGCAGTTGACAGATCTGTGTCTAATTAAAGTGAAACCCCAAATAAGAGACAGAGGAAATGATGAGTTCTCAGTTCATACTGCACCAGATGATTCCAATGTGGAACTGTATATTCACTTACATTTGTCCTTACAAACTTGCAGTGAGCTGTAAGAACAGCATGTTGCTACTTAATTGATCTGGGAAACCAGTGTTAGCCTCATGTTTCCTTATATTTTCTTCACATTTTCTGGAGAGAATTATGCTTGTGAAGGAGGTGTTTAATCCCACCATCAACCTTGCATCATCCTGTATCTAAGCATCTGTTTTATACTTTAATGCGTTTATTTTATCCTTTACTGTCTTCTTTCCTTTTATGTATTTGTAGAAAGCCTTATTATTCTTCACTATATTGCTTGCTGTCCCCTCTGATACTCTGCTTTTCTCCTGTGTAATTTTCTTTTTTTTACTCAGTCTAGCTCCCAACATGTATTTTTCCTTTAAATCATTTCTTCTTGATGGTTTTAGTTGCATCTACACCCCATTTTTCATCAATATTTCTTCTGTTGCCTCTTTACTTTTGCCATTTAGTCATCTTGGGATTTTTGTCTCCTTAAAAAGGATGCTGTTCCATTAGACATTTGTTAGTACATCTTTGAAACAAGTCAATTCTTTTTCCACGCGTTGTTCCTTTAAAGTTAATTCTTGACTTAGGTCACCTACTATTTCTTTTGTCCTTAGAAACCTGTCATTTTAAAATTTCTCACTGGTATGTTACTCTTTATATCCTTCTTCTCTTGAATTATGATGTAAGAATTGAATGTATTCTGTGGAGATATTTTTTCTTTCTGAAACTGTGGAGCAACTGGTGAATGCAAAGGATTGTTGCTGCAGTCTGAGTAAGGTCAGTGCAAATATGGGAGTGGAGACTAAAAGAGGACACTTGTCTGCCTTTTGATTCTTGGTCTGTCCTGGGTCAGTTTGGTCTTCAGTGTGATGTGAAGGGTTAGTTTACACTGGCCTTCAGCCGTCCATGACAACACTTGTATTTCCTGAACCACCCCTCCCATGCCTGAGGCTTTGAAGAGCATAGTACAGTACTACTGAGCTAATTCTGCGGTACTCATGGAAATTCCTTTTATACAGAGGGAAATTCCAGTGATCCAGTTAAACTGCTTTTTATGTCTTTTAAGCTGGAGTGATGCTTACTTAATTTAGAATTGATTTTCATTTACATTTTCTACACTGCCTGCTGTACTGAGACTGTGATTGAGGACTTCAAATGCTGCAATAGTATAAACGGAATTGAGATCTTCACAAGACATAAGATTTGGTCAAGCAACTTTGATTTGTGTGTTATTTTTTATTTGGGTTCGCTGATGGGCAACTCAGGAGAAAATAGTAATTTAAATGGTGTTATAATAAAACTAAGTTATTGTGTTTTGTTATGCCTGTATAGTGAATTAAGATAATCGTTTGTGTTTCTCTACTGAAATCAACATAGTTGTCAAATTAGTAGCTTTTGCAGCAAACAAACAAAAAATGTACTGTAGTTGTTTTCTTCTGTAAAACACATTTTCCTCTGAAAATGTTATCTTAGAATTTAGAATGTTGATAATGCAAGATGCTGTTATTTCATTTGTAAATTTGCACTACTGTAAGATATTATTGTGTATATCTGTAGCTAAACGTGTGTTATGTGATAGTGTATCTTATGAAATGAATTACTGTAGGAATCAAAAAAACAAAAAACAAAAAACCCACACCACACAACTGTTGTAAATTAAAGATTCTGTGCAGTTGTAATATTCCAGATATTATGTCTACAATCCACTAACTACAATACTTATAGATCACTAAAAATATACTGTAAAGTATAGCTCCTTTTGCATTGCACAGTACAATAGCAAATTTGGTTTACTAAATTCTTCAAGTAGTATTACATAATATAAAATTTTGTGTAACTAGCACTTACTATAGCTACATGGATCTGAACTTGGTCTGTCACTGCAGAGCACATCTTTGGGCTTTGCAGATTGTGATCCCTTTGAAGCTTCCTAGTGAAATCAGCAAAGGGCTAATTTCTTTTAAAAACACATCTTACGGTGCATCTGAGAGTAGCATGAAGCTCATATAGTTGATATTTCATCTTTTGAGAGACAGGTCAGTGAGAATGTGATTTAAAATATATGTGTGTTTGTTTTGATAGAGAGCAGAGGCTCAACATAAGTGCCACTCTTTGATTTAAGGAAGACTCTGAGGGTGACCTGACAGTTCAATGAAAAGAATATGTCCTATGTCAGGGCTTGAAAAATCTGGATCAATTACAGTGTTTTACTAGCCATGCAGAAGTAGATGGAGCTTTTTAGTCAGTCACTGGTATTATTCTTCCTGCATGATAATATTTGAATTTGATGTTTCTTTTGGGGGACACTTAGGTCAAATTATACCCATAATTTCTGCCTGCCTGAGGTTCTATGGTGCCACATTCTCTATTCAGATCTTTCTCATGCCTCTGTGGGTTGTTTTTTCCCTTCATGGGACATACTCATGAATGGTGGATACTACTTGAGAAGAATTTCTTGGTTTTGTTACCATTATTACTTTTAGCCCTTAGTAAGACAACTCATCCAGAATAGCAGCCAGTGTTCACTTGATGTTTTATTTTTTTACTGTACAAAAAAAGGGGCTTATCTCTCATGTGTTACATGAATGAAAAATGTAATCAAAACGAATGAAAGCCAACCCCTTCCCTCCCAGTTGCCTGGTTCAGGAAAGTTTTCTTCTGAAAGCACAGAAATTCAGCCATCCTGATCACTGTGTCTTTTACTACATCAGGAAATCAGAGAGAGGTTTTGTGCTATAAAGAAACATCCTCACCAGTAGGTAGCTGAAAGTATGGTATGCCATTTCATTCCAGTTATAAATCTATGTAATCAGTCATGTACCTCATTGGACAATGAAGCAATTTTTTTTCAGACCTAAGGAAACTATTCTCAGAATGACAGAATGGCTCGGGTTGGAAAGGACCCCGTCTTGTCCAAGGCCACATATAGCCAGTTGCCACGACCATGCTCAGGCCTATTCTTGAGACTGCAATTGTTAAATGGAGCAATCTCCCATTTCAGAGTCATTTCATTCAAATAATCTTCATCATTCTCATTCAGCAGATTGGAGATTAAAAATAAACAAATTAATTAATCCTTGTCTGTATATGGTTCTGTGGAAGAAAAAAAAAAACATAAACAAGATATAGCACAGCTCAGTGTGACATAACCAAAGGTTTGTTAGGAGTTCAAAAATAAGTGTTTGAAGCAAAGAAGCTTCATTTTCCATCTACCTCAGAATTCTTACAGGTCTATGTAGAAATGAGGCTTCAGCTCTGTATAATTGTGCAACTCTCTGTCGCGGTGTTCTATGTCAAGATAGCCTCACAGCTGATGGATATATTGCAGTGGCAAGTTGTTTTCAAACTGAAAATCTCCCTTAATGATATGGGAGTTGCTCTGGTTCAACAAGTTTCAGAGCATTGTCTTCAAATCCATTACTACTTTCTGTCTGTCTGTCAAAATCTATTTTATACTTGCTGTCACTTCAGCAAAACGGCTTTCTGAGCAGAGTAGCTATCAATGCAAGAATATTTCTTTTGTTTCTATGATGATAAAATACTTCCATAAAAATCTTAAATATTATTTCTTGTTCCCCCCCACCTTTTTTTTTTTTTTATTTTACATTTAAAATTTTACATGTTCTCATTTCGATTTTTCTTCCTGTGCATGAAGGTATTCTTCCAGATTGGTTTTGTGCAAAACCTTTGTGCTGTAGCATAATCTGCGTTTACAGAAGGTATTTAAGATGCTGTGTTTACTATACCTAAAAGTTTATTTGGTTTAGTGAGGTGTGAATTAGGAGTACCTCTTTTACATAAGGTAATAACACTTGGTATTACAGAAATAAATACTTCTGAATGACTACCCATTTCCAGAGCAAGTATCTCCACAGAAAGAATGGAATCATCTAAGAACAGTTCTTTTGCAATACTGTCCTTGAATTTTAATTCCTGAATAGCTGAATGTATAGACAAGCTCTCAGTTAAAAAGTCAGTCTTTGTGCTGTTACTAAAGTGTTTATGTTGTCTGGGAGTCATAAATTATATGGGCTAGATAGCTGAGACGGTGTAGTACATGAGACATCTGTTAAATTAGATGGAGAGAAAATAAAACTGTTCTAAATGGCAGTGGACTGGGCAAAAAGGCCTACTGCTGTGTAAAGGAGACACCTGCTCTTTAAAAATACGTTATCAAGTCCCACAGTGTAGAGTTCTTGTTTAGTGATGACATTCTTTGCAGAAATACATTGTGAATGTTGAAAAAGTGTATTCCTTTTTTTTTTTTTTTTTTCCCCTGAGTGGAAAGAATTCTCTCTCTCTCTTTTTTTTTTTTTTTTCCTCATAACATCTTTAAAAACAAAACAAAACAAAATACTATTCTCCATTTCTTTTAATGGCTGAAACATACTTCATATCCATCATAAGGTGCAGAAATGTGACCAGGCAACAAATCATTTCTTCTTACCTCTCAGCCTCATCACAGGTAATCCAACCTAACCAGGAACCTTGATGTGAACTGCTGTATAGTTTTTGTCTTGGAATAAAACTGCAATAAATAATGGCGTATTGCAAGATTCTGAAAGGTGAAAGTGAAAATTGTTTACTCTGTGGTTTACTTCCCTCTTCTGTTGTCCAGAGCATGCATTTCATAAGTTTTCATGTATGCTGTAAAGTCTATTTTTTTCCTAGGTTTTTGAGAAGAGGAGAAGTGGAGCTTTAGATGGTGAAATGTATTTTTATATGTTTAAGTTATAAATGAATTTGGCTGATTATGTTATCCTTGAGTTTCTCAAAGGAATAGGTAGTAGCTGATGTAAATCACAGTGGATGCACTGAAATCAACAGAGCTGCATTCATTTACAAAAGCTAACAGACTGTCAAAAGTATGTCTTGCAATTATTCTTCTGTAGTGTTTGATCCTGTTTCAGAAAAAGTCTTGCAAACCTTATATTCTGGCTTGGACTCTGATTCAGTTTACGTAATTTTGCTGTTTTATAACCAGAATTGATACAGGTGTGAAAAGCAAGACAGGAGTTTGAACTATATATACTTCAGAACCTGTTATCTTAGAAAGCACCAGTTCAGGAAAATTCATTCTGTATCTGGAGACATGTATTTCTGCCCTGGTAGATCTCACTATATCACATGAAAGGACTAATGTCCTTTCATTCAAGGAAAAAAAAAATGCTTTAAGTAATGCAATTAAAAATACTTTTAAAATAACTAAGATCTGATAAATAAGCTTGCTTTTGATCTATATAGGTACTAAGCAAATAAACCAGAAAGAAGGACATGGAGAAGCTGTGCAAAATGAAGATAGCTGCCTGCTTTTTGAGATTAGTTGGTTAGAAAAATCTCTTGATACCAAATCCAGAGACCTTCAGTAAGACTTTGGCTATCTTCAGGAAGCAATACTTGTTGAAATTTGACAGGTTTTACCATGGGGAAAGCAGTAACAAGAAGTATCAAGAGTCCCATCAGCTGATTTAAAAACCACTATCTATAATAACTTTAATGTATAGGCAGACCCAGTTTCATGGATATTTTTTAGACATTCTTATATCCAAGAGCCAGTTATAGTTCTATATTTTCACTAATGAAATCTTGGCTTAATAATTTGAATTTGAAATTAAAGCATCGATGTTCATAATTTTAACATGTTGACTGGTTTGGTTGTATGATTGCTTTGTGGGAAAGGAGAATGTTTTACAAATATGTTTGTGTTCGGATTTAATTTGTATGGCAAGCTAAGTATGAGATTTATGGAGTGCAATGTGCAGAATGTTTTATTTATTCTTCCAAAGACTATGAGTACACACAACATCTGAATTTGATCTTTGGAAACCAAGTTAAGAAAATATGGCATAATTTAATACTAATTGTCTCCCTTAATTGCACCTTCCATCTGTTTATTTGCTTGTTCTATACTTAAGTTATTGCAGTATGTATTACTTGATTTCTGGTTGTATTTAACTTTCCAGTGATGTACTCATTACAAGTATTTTCTTTGCTTATTTATTATCAGTTTCCTATTCCTCTAAAAACTTACACAGTTTAATTTGGCTAAGTTAGAGTTTACCAAAAAGAATGCTCTACTGGGTGTGCATACATAGAAAAGACATAACAATTTTTAATTTTTGTGAGGAAGAGCTGTGACCCATTCATTCAGCTTGTAGATTTTTTTTTATTTTTTTTTTGTGATGCCAAAGTGGCACTTCAGATCTAGAAGTCAAAAGATGCTATGACAGACAGGTTCTATCCAATCATAAAAAGTGCCTTTGACCATCAGGTGTAATAAAAGAAAGACGTGATGTGATGTCTCAGCCATATCAGATACATGCTTTATTTCTAAGAATTACAACTCTGGACAGATGTCATCTGTCTCTGTAAGTGGAAGAGGTTACTTGTCATTCTTCTACCCGGTAGCTTTTGGAACAATTTGTGTGAATGCTCTCAAATTCAGCTCAGGCAAAATTTTCCAGGCTTAAGTTAATTTGGCTGTCTGGTGGGGTAAGAGGAAGTTGTTTCTGCTTTTATTTTTCTGTCTGATATGAATGAAAACTGCTTTAACAGCTTCTTGGTTAACATGGCAACCTTCCTTACAGAGATGGTGATATGACTCCAGAAGAGGACATCAGTGTATTGCCTAAGATTGCTTTTTCTCCGCCTACACAAGAGGAAAACTGATGAAAACTGGAAATTCGTATCTAAATTCTGTGATTAAATATCTCTGCAGAACTTCTACTTAACTTGATATGATAATTAGAGAGGAAATTAAATTATGTTTTACATAGGACCCTTCTATGAACTCAGAAAGTTCCAGTCTGCGTAAGTGAAGATCAAATGATGCCCCTTGTCCTGGTTTGGTATGAAAAGGAGAGAGGGAGGAAGGGAGTAGAGAAGGAAAACAGTGGAGCTTGTACATAAAGTTTTGCATGCCTGTGTTGTAGGATGTTCATCTCACAAGATGTTCATGTACGTGCATTTCTTACATGTAAAGCAAAAACAAGTCTCAAGTCACATTTCAGGACCTAGATGAGATGTTTTAATTAAAGCTCAAGAGAAATTGTAATGGAAACCTTTGAAAACTTTAAAGCAGCCACATAGAACATGGGCTAGCTAAGATTTAGTAAATTTGTCAGGTCTCACAAATCCAGATAAACAGCATACCTGTTGATCCTATCTATTAGAGCATGATTTCATGTTCATTTGTCATTGTTTTCCTGGAATTTTTGGAAAACCTAGGAGTTACTAGGAATCTGAAAGAAAAATTGCAAGTGAGGTTGGTGTGGTTACTATATAGATATGATTTACTCAGAGGGTGGTGAGACACTGCCCAGAGAAGCTGTGGATGCCCCATCCCTGGAATTGTTCAAGGCCAGGTTGGGTGGGGCTTTGGGCAACCTGGTCTAGTGGGAGGTGTCCCTGCCCATGGCGGGGGGGGGTGGAACTGTAAGGTTCCACTGGTCTGTAAGGTCCTTTCCAACCCAAAACATTCTGTGAGTCTATGGTTCTATGATTCTATATGGTTAAGGCAGTGGAGAGATGGCTGCAGCATCTATGTCTGTAGAGGCAACGCAGAACCCACTTTGCTATGGGTCCTTGAAGACCCCATTGTCTGCTGTGGAGCAAAACAGAACTTCACAGGTACCCTCTGGCGTGAAGGATATACTTCTCTTTCAGATGAAATTGCAGCATATGAGTTAGGGGATTTCAGCCTAGGAAGACTGGCTGCCAAAGAGCTGCCAAACTGAAAAGCAGTGCCAAACCGAAAAGCTTGACTGGTCAAGTATATCACTATGAATTTGTCATTTATAAATGCAGCCTTATAGGTATAAGTATATCCATGAGATATGCCTGCTTTCCAGGTGAGCAGAAAAATAGATGAATGTATCGATATGAAAAGATGTGAAATGGGAGAGGGAAGGACATGTATTCTCGATGTAAAAAAGGCACAGCACTGGAAGAACATGTTTGTACATGCAAAATATAGACAGAAAGCCTAGAAAGATTTAATTGCACTTTATAGAAGATGCACAATGCATATAGAAAATTTCATCAGTGTAACAAAAAGGGTTGTCCGCTAATTCTGAGCATATTTATCCCATGCCTGTAATGTAAGTAATGTAGTTTGCCTGTTGGCCAAATTGGCCTCTCAACTCATATTCACATTTAAGGAATAATTGTGCATATTTAAAGAAAGAATTAACCCCAAATATCATCCTTTTTCAAAAAAAAAATCATAAACCTCTTTTGTAGATTAATATTGTGATTCAGGTAAGGAGAATGAAAGGATGACATGCTTTGGGGTTTGGCTTTTTAAACAACTCTACTTTTACCTTATGTATTGGTCAGTCATGTAACACACAATACCGGGTTTCATGAACTTCTCAACAGTAGCTAGTGTTACATATATCACATTTCTGTCTAACTTAGCAGAAATGAATTTCTGCTAATGAATTAGCCTCTTCATTTCTTCAGTGATGTGCATTTCCTTGACATTTTTAATTCTTGTGGCTCAGTTTCCTAGTTACAAAATATGATGGATAAAGCTTTTATTTTCCTCCCGTGTCTCATCTGTCTATACAGGTAGCCTTTAGCAAGAAAAGTTTCCTTTGTTCTTTGAGCAAAACTTAGAAACATGATGGTTTCTTGCTTGAGATTTCTAGGCACCAGACACTTCTGAAAGCATATACAGTGTCCCAGATCGTACATGGAGGAGAGGTTTCTGAATCACATATTCTTTGCCTTCGCCTTTAGCATTTAAAAAATAATAATTCTCTCTTCTGTGTTTCCCCCCCATTCTTTCTGTGTTCAGCTGGTAATGCAGATGAATTCCATACTAAATCAAGCATAAGTTGCATAGTTTTTGAGCTGGGTTGGTAAACTAATAGTCTGGTCTTTCGTATACCATTTGCTCTGTGTCACTTGTGCATGGAGTTTGGAGCCAGCTGGAGGTGGCAGGTAAATTATCTTTAGGAAGATAAAAAGGGTAAGACCACAAAAAGTTGAAATGTAAAAGGTATCTTGTGGAGAGCCTGTTTGACATGAAGTTCATGAAAGGTGAGAATAAAGCACATTAATTAGTGGCTAATAAGTAAACCACTGCCTTGATAGATAGGAACTCTGAGACTGCATCAAACTACCTTCACAAAATCTCTTACAGAGGGACTAATTTACAGGGCTGTACATAGTAACAAACTATTTCTGTAATTACTATTGAGAAAAGTCCCTTGTTCTTTGCTGCTGTCACTGAGAGTAGTAATTCACAGTCTTTTAGGAAGACTTGTTTTTGTTTTGTTTATTCACAGCAAAGTTTTTTGCTCTTTGATGGTGTGACATGTCTTGTCCTTTTCTGCTGTCAGCAATTAAGAGATGGTCTCAACTGAGCAAAAAAGCTTTTTGACGTAGGGAACATTTGCCTGAAATGTTCCCATGTGAGCCATGGGCTTGGTTACACTCTGAACGGGTGAAAAAAATCATGGCTTTTGTTAGAATGATAGGCAGGCAGCACAAGCAAAGTTTAACCCAAATCCTTTTGTAGATATTGGAAAGTCATAAGCCTTGAGATGACACTGGCACATTCAACATGCTGTGTGATCTGGGACTCTGTTGCTTGTATCACTGTGTGAATGTGTGTACAGTGTAAACATTTTATGAACTGCAGTTTCTGATCCATCGGTCTGTCTGGGCAAGAATGTCCCTTGATACTAAAAAGAACAGCAATCAGGACAGAATTGGTCAATGCGGCATGTCTAATGGTGGGAAGATATTTGAAGGACTCACTATAGACACAATAGGCTCTCTAAATAGCCTCTTTGCACCCGGAGTCTTATTGCAAACAGGTTCATTAAGGAGAGACATTCTGACACACAGCATCACAGTAATGAAAGTAGCTCTGTTTTTCTAATATTGTGTCTTGCCACTTCAGTTATGCTGCTGGTACAAGATTTCCCTTGTGTTGTTGTATATTTCTCTAGAAAAAGAATCAGTCTTCATAGAATATACAATTATTTTGTACAGGAATATATAACTCATACCTAAGAATCTGTCCTTCCTGTTTATGTGCACTAGTGCAAAAATAATTGGCAATCACATCTTCAAAACCAAAAATGTTTCACGTTTGATTTGAAAGACTTATATATGTTAAAATGGTTGTAACACACACACAAAAAAACTATATACAGTTTTAATGTACTTTCATGAATATACAGTCAGAAAAAATGTTGTTCATGACAAAATATAAAATGAATATTAGTCTAATTTTTTCCCATGAGGCACCTTGATTTGTTTTGCTTCTTTTCCCTTTTCTTTAGGCACTGAAGTATAAGTTCATAGAGAGGAAAATCAAAAGGTTATAGTTTATCCTACTTTACATATAACTGGTGTGCGACTTAAGCTGTTGGATTGGCTTAATGTATACTTTGAACATTATGACCATGGGGGGAAAAAAGGTAATATTGGTTTAAAAGTAGATATGGAAAATTTAATGTGCTCAAGTGGGAACAATGGCATATTAAAAAAAAAAAAATTCGTGACACAGATCTAATAATTCACTTGCCCCTGTAGGAATGGGGTATCGGCTCTGATGCCGCTTGGTAGTTTATTTTTATATACGCCCCTGGTCCCTGCTGTATATCCTTCGTATGGGTTCCAGAGAAAAGAAAGAAAATAACCTGTAGGGAAATCAGCTTAGAAACCTTTCATTAAATACATTGTGTTTCATATCATGTCGTTCACAAAATCTCCAAGAAAGATAGAAAGTGTTATCAGACTGCATGTGTAAAATACTATATTTGAATACTATAATTTGCTGTAAGATTAAGGACCAAGGGTATAGACATATTCGTTATTTCATTATTCACTTATGCTTGATGGATAATGCTTCAGGGGTTCTTTTCATTTTTTCTTGCCTAGCACAAATTTGCAGTTTTAACTTTTTATTTAATGCTGCAGGAAACATTCCTGTTCCCCAAAGTTTTACTGTCCTGCTGGCTTGCTTTTTAACAATGTGATTATTATTCTTTTGGAGAGAGGTTTTATATTGCTTTACAGTTGTTTTTGGTTTGGTTTGGTTTGGTTTTGCCCCCCCCCCCCCCCCTCCACGCCCCACATAAAGTTTACAAGTAGCTAAACTGCATTGATTAAAAAAGAAATTTAAAATTAATTTTTGACAGAAATTGAGAAATGGTCCATTTTTGATTGCAAACAACTATTTGTATTATCCCAAGCTAAGAAGCTTGTAATTATTATTATTTTTTTTAATCTGAAAAGCAGGGTTGGCATATTATGTATTAAGGGGTTTTTAAAAATCTGTCATCATCTTTTGACTATTCATGAAGCTGGTCAAGCCAAATTTGGCCTATGATTGCCTTTTGCACATAAATGAAATTCATTAAATAACAAAAAGCAAATCTCGTTTGCTGAATACATTATGGATATGTTTTTTTCTGAAGTAATTTTACTTTTTAAATTGTGCATTTTCTTACATGATGTTAACAGCTGTAGAAATTTAGCTGCATTTTCAGAAGTGGTACTACTTACACTGGTGTTCATTTAGTTTTTATGGAAGGCCTAAGCATAAAAATGGCTTGATATAGTGGTGGTGTTACTGACAGTAAGCTTCCTGTTCTTCATCCTGTATTTTTCCCTCTTTTCTTGTCTACTTAGATATAAGTAGCTTTCACTTCTCTCTTATTTTGCCCAAGTTTATATTCATTGGTATTTTTTATACATAGGGAGTGGCACAAAACAGTGTTTTGCAAACTCCACCTAATTCATAGCAGAAAAGGTGGCTGCTCTGGCTGCTGGCTCCTTCCTGGCTGTGTTGTATCATAGAATTACAGAATGGCTTTTGTTGGAAGGGATCTTAAAGACTGTCTAATTCCAACCCCCTGCCATGGGCAGGGACACCTCCCACCAGACTAGGTTGCCCATAGCCCCATCCAGCCTGGCCTTGAACACCTCCAGGGATGGGGCATCAGCAGCTTCTCTGGGCAACCTGTTCCAGTGCCACACCACTCTCTGAGTGAAGAATTTCTTCCTTATATCTAATCTAAACATACTCTCTTTTAGTTTAAAACTATTAATCCTTATTCTATCACTATACTCCTTGATAGAGAATCCCTCCCTATCTTTGACTTTCTATGCCATGTACATTACAATCTCATAACAGTATAAGGTTATTTGGGTTTATATGCACTCTCTTCATTGTGTAGAATTACTGTAATGAAAAAATTAGAATGCAGGATGTATGGGATTTTTTTTTCTATCATCTCATCTGCCTTTGGTTAAAATATTAAAGCATATCTCTTGAAGCATAGCTGTGACAGACAAGAATGGAAGCAGTTCCCTCCTTCCTCTAGAGGTTGTTCCACTGCAATAGCAGTGGCATTAAATTCTGTTTCACCATGTGTTTGCCATCATCTCAGTTACCAGGTGCATCCCATGAATTCTCTCTTTAGCAATGTGTTCTTACACTGTTGCAATGGAAACTGGATGCCATTGAAGTTACCACATGTAGGAACATATTTGTAGCTCTGTATCTCATAGTTGGAGGGGCATAGGTGTTGTCGTTATTGTTATTTTATTGCAGAAAATTTATATGTTTTCGTCTTCTATTGTAAGAAAAAGGTTATCTCTAAGAAGCCGGTCTTGCATATTTTAGTAAGGGTAGTAAGACTCAGGAAAGCATAGCCTGTTTTAGGAGTGAGTTCCACATTTGTGGGGCAGCAATCAAGGGTTCCTTGTCCAGGATCCACACTTTTCCTTACTGATGTTGATTGTCTATAGTAATCGTTGCTTTCTGAAGTAACCTGGGAAAGTCTGAAATGGGTGTTGAGAGTGCCTAGGCCTTAACATGAAGCTTAATACAGTATTCCTTTTAGAACACGTGAGGAATGCTGTATGTTGAGGTGCTTACAGCAGCCTGTGCTGGTAAACTGACGAGTGCTGTATTCTGTGCTACAGGTAGACAAACTCCTTTTACTATTTTGGAATCAAGGTGTTCTTCTTGCCAGATATATATATATATATATTAATCAAAACTACCAGACACTCATGTAGTGTGCTTACCGGATGTATGTAGAAAAAGGTGTCTTTAGCAACATGTCTGGGTGCAGAAGCAGCACTGGAATCCCCAACTCCCAGACTTGCTGAGGTCAGAAGGGACCTCTGGAGATCATCTGGTCCAAGCCCCCTGCTCAAGGAAGGACACCCAGAGCAGGTTGCCCAAGACCATGTCTGGGTGGCTTCTGAGTACCTCCAAGGTGGGAGACTCCATAGCCTCTCTGGGCAACCTGTGCCAGTGCTCAGTCACCCTCACAGTGGAGGAGCATTTCCCGATGTTCAGAGGGAACCTCTGGTGTTTCAGTGTGTGCCCATTGCCTCTTGTCATGTCACTGAGGCCCTTCAGTGGACTCTTTGTAATATGTCCATCGTATGTCTATGTCCCTCTTGTACTTGGGGAGCCCAGAACTGGACACAGCACTCTTTGACGCAGTGTCTGTTACAATGGTGTATCAGCCACTCCTCCCAGTTTTGTGTTACCAGCAAACCTGCTGATACTCTTCCCTATCACCCAGATAGTTGATGAAAAGTGCTGAACACAACTGGACCAGTTTTGAATCCTGGTATACATTACTAGTTACCGGACTCCACCTAGACTTTGTTCCCCTGAGCACAGCCTTTTGGGCCCAAACATTCAGCCACTTTTCCATCTGCCTTGGTGTTCATCGTGCTTATCCTTCATTGGCTTCTGTATGAAGATCTTACAGTAGATATTGTCAAAAGCCTTACTGAAGTAAAAGATGAAAATATCGACTGCCCTCTCTTGTCTGCAAAGCTAGTGATTTCATTGGAGAAAGTTATCAGGTTGGTAAAGCATGACTTCCCCTTGGTGAATTCATGCTGGTGTGTCCTGATTACTTTCTTGTCCTTTATATTCCTGGAAATGTTTTCCAGGGTTAGCTTCTCCATCACTTTCTCAGGGACTGAGGTGAGATTTACTGGCCTGTAGTTCTCTTGGTCTTTCTTGAACTTCCTCAAGGTAGGTGTGACTTTTGCTTTCCTGCAGTTCACAAGCACCTCTCCCTCTTAATGTGATCATTCACTTATCAAGAGTGGATTCACGTTGATATCAGCCAGCTCCCTCAGCATCCATGTGTGGAATTCATGAGGGCCTGTGGGCATACATGTCCAGTTTGCTTGTTATCTGATTTGATCCTCTTCCACACAGGGTAACTCTTCCTTGATCCAGACTTTCCTCCTGGTCTCTTGGACCTTAGATTTCTGAAGGATGGTCTTACTAATAAAGACTGAGGTGACGAAGCACTTAGTATTTGAGTCTTTCCTGTATCCAATGTCACCAGGGCCCCTGCCTCATTTAGGTCCACATTTTCCCTGGTCTTTCTTTTGCTCCTTATTCATTTGTAAAAGCCCTTGTTGCCTTTGACATTCCTCACCAAATTCAGCTTCAGGTGGACTTTGGCTTTCCTAACCATGCCTCTGCACACTCAGACATTGCCTCTGTATTCTTGCTAGGTTACCTTCAGCCTCTGTATATTCCCTTTGTATGTCTGAGTTTTGCTAGGAACTACTTGTTCACATATGCAGGCCTCCAGGCATTTTGCCTGATTTGCTGCTCATTGGGATGGACTGCTCTTGAGCTTGGAGGAGTTGATTCTTAAATATCAACCAGTTTTCTTGAACTACTTTTTCCTCCAGGGTTTGTCACATGTGACTCTTTCAAACAAATCCGTGAAGAGGCCAAAGCCTGTTCTCCTGAAGTCCAATGCTGTGACTTCGCTTTTTGCCCTGCTTCCTTCTCTCAGGATTCTGATATCTGCCATTTCTTTGTCACTGCAGCCAAGGTTGCCTTCAAAAATGGCATCCTAAATGACTAATTTCTTTTTTATGACTTTGAGATCCTGCAGAGCACCTTTCCTCATTGGCTCTGCTATTTCTTGTGTCAGAAAATAGTCATTGATGCACTCCAGGAACCTCCTGAATTGCTTATGCTCTGCTGTCTTGTTCCTTCAACAGATATTGAGGTGGTTGAAGTCCTGCATGAGAGCCAAGGCCTTTGAATGTGAGGCTACTTCCAGCTGCCTGTAGAAGGCCTCATCCACTTGTTCTTCCTGGTCAGGCAGCCTGTAATAGACACCTGCTACAATGTGGGTCTGCTGCTGGTCTGTTCCGAGCACCTGGCCTAGCACCTTTCAGGGAGGGCTGACAGTGTGGTAGATGAAAACACAGTCCTGTCCTTTGCAGCATTCTGGCAGTCTTTAAAAGAGTTAACTTACAGCAGCCTTCTGTCATGTGGTTTTTGCTTTTAGACAAGTCACTGGAAGGCAGAGGGGGTTGTTTGCACCTGAGATGGCAACTATGATGTTTTAATTTGTTTATTGCTGTCATTTGAGACTGTTTATTTTTTATTTTTATTTTTTCCAATACCCAGGAAAGGCAGCTGTGTGGGTTTTTAATCCTTGTATAAAATTCACCTCTGCTGTGCTTACTAAGTGGTACTGACAACTGGTAACAACAGAGAAGCTGGCAAGTAATAATGAGTCATGATTTTGCAGGTAGATTCCCTTTCCTCACTTTACTACTTTTCTCTCTCCCTCCCTCCCTGCCCTCCCTTCTTTCCTGTTCTCCTTCCTTTCTTCTTTCCCTTTCCTCCCTTCTATCCTCCTGCTTCACCCTTCCCTCCTCTCCATTTTCTCACTCTTCCTTCTCTCTTTTTCTCCTATCTTATTCACAGAATCCCTGAATCCCAGAATGACAGGTTAGTTGAGGTCAGAAGGGACCATCTGGTCCAAGCCCCCTGCTCAAGGAAGGACACCCAGAGCAGGTTGCCCAAGACCATGTCTGGGTGGCTTCTGAGTACCTCCAAGGTGGGAGACTCCATAACCTCTCTGGGCAACCTGTGCCAGTGCTCAGTCACCCTCACAGTGGAGGAGCATTTCCCGATGTTCAGAGGGAACCTCTGGTGTTTCAGTGTGTGCCCATTGCCTCTTGTCGTGTCACTGAGCAGCACTGAGAAGAGCCCTGGCTCTGTCATCTTTGCACCTTCCTGTCAGGTATTTGTGCACATTGGTGATATTCCCCTGAGCCTTCTCTTCTCACTAAACCATCCCAGCACTCTCAGCCTTTCGTCATATGAGGGATACTCCAGCCCTTTCATTGTCTTCATGGCCCTTCAGTGGACTCTTTGTAATATGTCCATTGTACGTCCATGTCCCTCTTGTACTTAGGGAGCCCAGAAGTGGACACAGCAGTCCAGGTGTGGCCTCACCAGTGCTGAGTAGAGGGGAAGGATCACCTCCCTCAACCAGATTACAGTGATTTGCCTAATGCAGCCCCAGATACCATTAGCCTAAGTTATGGGGTCTTTGATAAAACTTTATGTTTATGCTGTGACTAGCACAGTACTGCTCACATCTTTGATGCGAGGGTGCTTAGGCACAGCTGTAATACAGCAAACATCAGAAGAACATCATTGTGAATGTCTGCATTTCACATGCTGCCTTGCAGCCTGATTTAGAGGATCCAGGGTATTAGCATTGTCTAGGCTGGAAGCAAGTTTTAATGAACTGTTTGAGAAGTTCATTTATTGGCATTTTTCAAAATCTTTTTACATTGTCTATTCTTAACATTTCAGTTTCCTTCCATTCCTTAATTTGCTACTGGTACACAAGGTATTCTGAAAATGTATGCATAATGAGTGCCAGTTAGTGACTGACCATTGGAGCAGCTGACAAAGTAGTTATTCTTTTAGCACCTTCTTTGACAGAGTGTGAACTGGTCCTGCCCTAACTCCAGATCTGTTAAATGGGCAAGAGAATCACAGAATCACAGAATCATAGAATTGTAGGGTTTGGAAGGGACCTTGAGAGAGCATCAGGTCCAACCCCATGCCAAAGCAGGTTGCCAGCATCCTTACATCAGTTTCCCCCTACATTTCTCTATTTTGGAGAGATAGCTAATATGGTTTTGTATACCTTTGTGTGTATGAAAAAGGCACATTTGTACCTTTTCACTTTACCTGTGCTTTAAACGAACACTGGACCAGGTTTCCTGGCAAGGTGGTTGATGCCCTGTGCCTGTCAGTGGTCAAGAGGAATTTGGATAAGGCACTCAATAACATTCTGACTTTTGGTTAGCCCTGAAGTGATCAGGCAGTTGGCATAATTGATCTTTGAAGGCCCCTTCCAACTGGACTAATTCTATTCTATTCTATTCTATTCTATTTACTATCCTATTCTATATACTATCCTATTCTATTTACTATCCTATTCTAGAGCTTCTACTCCAAATATCTGTAATATTAAATGCTATTCAATATAATTTGGGGGGATCTTTTGCTATGTCTTTTTTCTTTTTCTTTTTCACCATGTTCTTTCCCCGCTCTACTTTCTCTTCTCTTTTCTGTGCTGTCAGACATGGCTTTAAAGCTGCTACCTAATTTATATCATGTTTTAGCACTGGCTTAAAAAAAATGGGGACAGTCCTGTCTATGAGTGAGGGAAGAAGACAATTCAGGTTTGTGAAATAAGCTGAAGCTCTTCAGCAGGTGCAAGAACCCTCAGTGCTCCAAGGGGAAGTTTATGGAAAGTTGAAAGAAATTAACCTCAATTAAAAGGAATATTGATTGATAGTTACAGAGTTAAATATGATATATTGCTCAAGAAAAAACTCTACATTAAAAGAACATTAAACTTCTGATAGAAAACATTAAAACCAAGAAATCTGCCACAGAGGGTGAAATGTAAAATTGTTTACATCTCTTTCTAATATCTAATTGTAATAGGACACAGTAAGGAATTAGTTAAGAATATCCCCTATTGAGCATAGGAATTAGGATTCTTCAGGGTGTATTCTCATCTTGGTTTTCTGAGATTTTGTTGCTCAACAGTCATTAAATATGTTAAAATGAAAATCTAGGCCCCTTCAACTATGAATCTCTCTTCTGTGTTTTCCATTAGCTTGTACTTAGTTTCTTAGTTTTTTTTCCCCTGAGGTAAAAGTCTTTGAAGTTCTGTAGTCAAATAATGATAGTTTAAACACTGTTATCGGTCATATAAAGAAATTACCTACTAGACAGTAGAAACAATCATTTATATATGTGTAGGTGTGATTAGAGCCTTAGAACTTCATTTGTAATTAACATTAGCTTTCCCAATTGAACATACAGAAAAACACCAAATCCATTGCTTGCCTTCAGCAGCCTTAATAGGTCACTTAGGTTTAGCACTTCCTCATGTGGGTCAACTGATCATAGGTAACACTGTTCAGATGTTCACTTCCAGTACTTGTGAGCAGGACTGAGTTAAGCTCCATCATCTGCTGACACATTGAATTCAAGAGGAATTTGTTTTACACAGAAGTTTGCTCCTAGGTTGAAGCTAAACGCAACAGGCTAGCACCTGCATAGAAAACACTGTCCTTCCCTGCAGTCCAGGATCATGCCAACCATAATTTGAGGCACTTGAAGTGATATATGTAGCTTTCAAATGTTTGGATTTCTCTTGAAATACTTATATTCACTTCTGGTAAAAAGACATTGCAGCAGGATAAACGCTGCTTCCTACTTGGAGCAGCTGCTAAGAGTGGGAGCCTAGGACTCATCTCCTCCATTGGGAATCTGCGTCTTTTATTTTACTTCTGACTCTGTCTAGAGCAAAGAAGAAAGAGAAGTGATAATTCCTTTGGAAAGCCACATTTCACAGCCATCTGCTAGGTGATAATACACACGTTCCCAGAGAATTAGTATAGTTGAACCCTGTTGAGTGGAATGGCACAGGTATACGCTCATTCAAGCCTTGCTACAAAAAGTGTCAGTCTTTTGAAATGTAAGCAATGTGATACTTTTTGTTCAATTTAATGTGTGGAGTTTTTTTGTTTGTTTGTTTGTTTGTTTTTTAATGGTAATTTAACTTCAGAATGTCTTTTAATAATTCTGCATTACATAGAAATATACATATACATATATATATATATATATATATATATATATATATGTCAGAGTCCTTAGCCTTTGCAGAGAGATTTCTTTAAGGCCAAAGTAATTTTTTGTAATACTTGGAATGAACCCCCATAATGATGGAAGAGTGTATCACACAGCTGTAATAAATCTGCAAGTTGTGGAGCAGAGCACAAATGTTTACAAAATTAGAGTAGGACTAAGTGAACCTCACTAAATTGAGAATTGTGTTCTTTGTGATGATCTTAATTTAAGAATTTTTGAAACTGAAGAATCTGAACAGAGAGACTATCTAAAGGCAAAAGCAAGTGTTCTGTTCCTTCTTTTCAGTGTGGTTGACGAAACTCTGGAATTCAAAAGAGGCCATGTGTGGCCATGACAGATTTGGGATTAAGTTGGTATGTATGGGGGACAGAAATAAGTATTATTTGAAAGTGGTTGGTGGAAAGCTGTGGAAAAATCACCTTTCCCTGTGTGTTGGAAAAACATGAGGGGCTAATAATGGTTTTCAGTTGCTACTGTTCATCATCTGTCTCCTGGTAAGCACTTAAATATTGCAAGGTTGATGAACGTTGGCTTTGTGATACTACTGAATACACTGAACAAGAAGACAGGCCGTTTGTGACTGTCAACCAGTCAGGGATGGCCGTGCTAGAAACTGAAAACTTTTATCAGAGTCCAGGTGCGTATGCTTTGTCTGTGATGCCAGATCAGTGTCATGTTAGATGGATTATTTATTCACTGTGTTCTTGCAGCTGGCGTTTAAAGTGCCAACAGTGACATCTCCAAGACAGAAAGGAATGAAGGAGGGAAGGGCCATCCGTGAAGTGGAAGGTGCAGGGTGAAAGAGATGAATTCGCAGGTTAATGGAGTGGTTCATATTTACTTTACTGTATCTGGACTACAAAAAAAAAAAGTTTGGGGATCTCATGAAAAGACTGCTGTATGATGCGTATACTTAATTTAATTTCCCATGATTTCAGTTGAAGGAAATCTGAGACTTTGTTATTTAGATAGTAGAGTACTCAGTATACAACTGTTGTCTAAAGTCATAGATTAAAACTGGCTGTTGTAAGAAAAAAAAGTATGTTTAAATTGAAGTAATATATCATTAGACATGCTGAGACTTTGATCAGTGATTTGAGACATATATAACATTGTACTTATAAAAGAAATATTGTAATATGTTAAATTTCCCTCAAAAAAGACTTAATTCTTGAAAACTGTATCTGAATAATCTTACACCTGTAAAATTAAGGGATTGAACAACTGTGTATCTGTGGGGATAAGGTTTATGCAGATGTTTTTCAGAATAGGGATAATTTTTTCTGCCAGCAGCTACCATATGTATAATTGCTAAAGCACAGCTATTTGACTAACTGTCCAATTTCATGTGCTATGTGAATGTATATGCAATCAAACTTGTGTACATAGCTCCCATAGCTTTACCATTAATGTACATACTTTTGTTTTCAATTGAAAAAACAAATGTTGAGAGGCTAAGAGTTCATAGAGTATTAACTGAAAATAAAATTCACTTAGTTCTCTTAGATAGATTAGAGGAACATTCTGTGCTGTGTCTTTGTTTTCTATAGGCAAAAATAAAATCCGCAAACCCATTGGAGTTTTAAATACAATATAAATGTCATGCATAATCATAACAAGTATGCAAAATGTTTTAAAACATTTGTATTGTATGGAAGCAATTACTGGCACCAAATGCATCACACACCCCTCATATGGGCTAAGGCCAGAAGAAATGAAGGTTTCTAAACAAAATTACTTTGTGTGGGTGGGAAGAGAACGAGTTTTAACTTTTATTAGGAAGCAATATTCAGCCATATTTTAATGCCAATCACATACTCTGTTACTCAAATAAATACTCAAAAATATTGCTCCATATTAGTGTTATGTTACTTTTTCTAGTCATTTTCTGTCGCAAGTCTTCCAAGGAAGATCCTTGTGTTTTCATAGTAGAAGACCTTAAGGTGTGATATGTACAAATAAGAATCTAGTTTACAGCAGGAAGTTATTTCTCTATTTGCTGTGCGACCAGTTTTGTGATTGCTGAGATAGAATATAGCATTTTTTCTCAGTATGTTAATTTTGCTTAAAACAAACCAACGCTGCCACCCATGCTTCCTTTTCTTATCTGTAAGTTACCGTGATCACTCCGCCAGGTGCTTTGTCCATGAATGGTGTGTTTGTGACTCTGGATGTTAAGAGCAATCTCTGGAACCCTGCTTTATGAAATTGGTGAAACTACCTGTAACACACAGTTTGTACACATGGCATAGAAACAAATTGTTCATCTTGTGTTTTACAGGTAGATGCTTATTTTTATTCAAAGAAATAGGTTCTCACTTGTTAGTGACTTTTTTTTTTTCCTTGCATAGCTCCTTTGTCCTCTGTAAGCTTTTGATGTTCGCCATGTTAAAGAGAGTCCTTTTTAACCTCTTGAGAAGTCTGAAGAACTTGCGTGCATAAATTATGGCCATTTTTTCCTTCATGCCAAATACTCTGATAAAGGACATAGCCTTTTCTGACACTTTATCTCTATATAAAGGGAGACTCTCTCTCTCCTTGTATCCTGTGCTGTTAGTGATGACAATTATGCTATTTCATTTCACACAGGAAGAAAGCCTCAGGAGTCGAATATAGAACATTTCAAAGTTGGAGGAGTCTCTTCACCAATACCTGCAGCCCCTGCTTAAAGTTGGAACATCACTTCTCAGAGGAAATACTTTCTCAGGGTCTTCCCTGCTGCAACTTGTCACAGTGAAATATTGGCATCTGGGGGTTTCCCCCGAGAGACTGTAATGCGCTTGCTTTCATGGATATGCACATGAATAGTTATGCTGCCACTTTTTTAAAAGTGTGGTTAAGTGTGTGGTATGTACTGTATGAAGCTACATACCAGCTGAATTCTGAATAAGGGAGAATACTTTCTTTGCAGAAGCTTAAGAGACATTGTTTGGTATTTGCCTCATGATGTTTCATGTGGCAATGCAAGTCTTGATATCACTCTCACAATTTTTGAAAATCAGCAATTAGAAATTCATGGGTAACATCGTATGCTTTGGTCCATAGGACAGGAGAACAACATTTCTGAATACTTCTACTTCAATAATAGCGTCTTTGAAGGGGCAGAGGAACTTCTGGGGGATAATGCAGCAGATGTCATAATCCTCATACAGTGGTAGGGACAGATACAAGCAACATGGTTGGAAAGTTTTGAATATAATAGGCTTGGGACCATGGTTTATGCAGCTGTGTAGAAACTGGAAAGCTGAAAGGAAGGTAGAGAAGCCGATGAATGAAGTAGTAGTTAGGACATGAGGTGCACAGAAGAGATTGGGATCATATTATTTTACACTAAAATAAGGCATACATTTCACTATTTATATGCGTATGTGCATTAGGAATTTATCTGTGGATTATAGTATCATACTTCAGACTACACTTCTGTGGGTTTTATGATCATCAGAATCCCTTGATGAAATTATGAGCCTGTAATTTAGTTACCTATCTCAAATTATCAGAAAGAATACAGAACAGTGTGGATAAAACAAAGAGTGTAAACCATAGTCCTGCCCCCTCAAAATTCCTTCTGAGCTTCAGGGTGAATTCCAGTTAATAAAAAAAGACACTCCCTTTTGGCTGGAAAAGAGAAATTTTATCAGGAGCGACTCTGTGTGTGTGTGTCATACTGTTTGGGTACATGTATACACACACGCACAGATAGACACACACACGTAGTGGTTAGGCAGATACTGGATAAATGCCTTTGGAAATGCCTGTTCGGCAGGTGTGATAACCCAGCTGTGCATCCAGTAGGGTAAAATACTCATTCTTAATATTCTTAAAATAATATTTGTCACTTGCACAAGTCATTTGCATTTATAAAGTCATTTTTGAATGTAAATCTTTGCTGTATCCCTATTAGGTAGCTGAAGCATAATTCCCACTTTATACAGTTTAAAGTCACATCCTCAGAAGTGACTTGTAAATTTAGTTTCCTGATTTAGGACCTGTCAGGCTCTGATTACTCTAACCATTCACAGCTGTGACAGAAGTCAACTGGAACAGCAAATCAGTACCTATGAACATTAAATCAGGCTCCCCAAAAATGAACCTCTGTAGCAGAGACTGTATATTTTTCTCTGTGGAAAGGTTGTATGATATGCCATTAAATTGGTCTGGATTAGACTGCAGCACTGTTTATTTCTTGGTTTGCTGCTTAATCCACTACAAAAGGTACCTCACTAAATTTTTTTTCCATTCCTTCCATGCATACCCATAATGTTCAGGCGTGTTCTTACTGTCTACAAACCCTTTTAATTGCGTGCAGTTTCATGATCATGTTATGGCAAGTGTGGTTGGATTTGGAGTTATAGTGTGGCTTTTCTTCTGTGCTCACTTAAGAGGGAGCGCCCATGGCAACTTTGTCTGTGAATGAAGCAGAAATTTGCTAGTTAAACAGTTTTGCTTCCTATATGATTCATCAATTCATTTCTGAGGTAGTAGGGCAGTATGGTAGTTGAGTGTACAGTATGTATTGGGGATAAATAAATTTTATACTGGAAGTACTATTATACATCAGCATGCAAAATGTTACTTCTGTGTCGGCTTCCTTGGTTAAAATAAAATCTGGACCAGACTACAAATGATAGTGAAGTAGTTGTAATAGTCTGTCCTTTTTTTTAGGAGTCAGCTAGTCAGATTTTAATGTTAATGCCATGCTTCCCTTTAGCATTCATAAAGATAAGAAGAAAAGTGTATGTAAAATCAAAGGACTTTTAGTTTAGCTTCACAAAATTTGTTTGTCACCTCATTTGAGAAACTTTTTAAAATATTCATGAAAATCATTTTTATTCTTCTTTTAAGTTAATACATTTTTATGTCTGAGCTGGTAAATTTTCCAGCAACCATCATAAGCTGACATTGTATTACTGTGTCCAATTTGTACGTGGTTGTTGGTTGTGGTGCAGTCTTCCTATATTACCTATTTATCATGTCTTTGTAGTGAATTTTGTAAGTTCAGTTAATCAGGTGAATCACAGCGCTTAGTGTATTTCTCTCTTTGATAAGTCTTTGTCATTCCTACTTTATAATTGACTCGTAAGCAGTCTCTCCACTAACTGCAAGGTTCACTTCGTTCAGCTAAAGAAAATGAGACAAGAAAAGGTAGAGGAAACTTCCATTTCGTGATTGAAAGTTTTATAAATAGGTTTTATATAGACTCATATGTATATTTAAAAAGCTCAGCCAAATGATGACTTTGACAAAGATTTAACAAACCAGGAGTGTGAAGTGTTCTGTAGGCTAACAGTTTTAATGGGTTTATCTTAGGCAGTTCTTCAGTTGTGAAAGTGTCAGTTAATAATTTACCCATCCCAAGGGGCAGTAGAAGCAATCACACTCTGCAGCGAGGTACTTTTGGGCCTGTCGCTGTGCTGCAGCTCATCTTGACTATAGAAATGTGCCATTGGATGCGACATCAGCACTGTGTCTGCTCTTTGACAAATGAAGTCTTGTAAGAGCTAAATAAGGCATGGGAAGTTTTGGAACAAGCAAATAGCTCTTCAGCTGATTTCTGCAGTAATGGATTACTGTAAATGTCCATCTGCTGCACATCAGAAGGAACACAGGTTAAGATGAAACGATTTTTTTTTTCCTGTAAAAAACACCTGAAACTTGGAAAATGTTTCTAAAAATCCAGTGCTACAGTTAGCAATGTTTGCTTGGTATTTGGAATGTAATTTTTCTGCTCTGATGATACATTGCAAGAGCAGGAGTTTTCTACCAGAAATGTGAACGTTTAACATAAAAAAGACCTGAAATATAGTGCTTTTACCATCACCCTTTACCATGCAATTTGTTCAGATGCAGTTGTTAACATGAAATCGGAGTAGATTAAGCACTATTTATGTGAATTTTATTCCTGCATTTACTTGTTGAATTATACTGTACTACCAGGATGGTAAGTTTTGTAATTCATTTTCCACTGTATGAAGAATGTTTCTCCACAAATATTCACTTTTGCATGCATATTTTTTATTAGACATTATGCCATTCTAAAGATTTACTGTTATTTAATAATGATTTATTATAGTAATTTATTCTGCCAGCT
Source organism: Cygnus atratus (assembly GCF_013377495.2). NCBI lineage: Eukaryota > Metazoa > Chordata > Aves > Anseriformes > Anatidae > Cygnus > Cygnus atratus. Next base: position 35,188,712 of record NC_066396.1, on the reverse strand, counting down.
GTGGCACATTTTTACTGGAATTTGTAAATCAAATGTATATTGAAATCACTAGAAACATGCATTGCAGATTCTAATGAAATGTACTCCAAAATTGTTTTTAGAAGTGGGCAGCTATGTGAATGAACTGCAACTTGCAGTTTCTAGTGCTATATATAAGCTTTTCCTCCACCTATTTTATTTACTTGCCAGTCTCCGAAGTTTTACTTGCTACAGGATTAGTGAATCTTGATGCTACTGTGTGAAACAAACAGCAACAAAACTGTAAAGCCATTGACTTTGTCCTCCAAGGCATCAGTATCAAATCATGCACTTGACCTGCAGTGATCAAGTCACGTTCAGGATTAGGAAGACAACCTGACAGCAGTTTCAGTGTGCTTCTAATTGCTGTCTCTATGTTGTGATAGAAAGTGCATGTCTTGAATTTAGTGAGTCATAAGAGACAGTGAGTGAAATTAGTATCTGAGGTGGTTGAAAAACATATGTGCGCTCAGGAGAGGGGAGGACACCAACAGTATTTTTACAGTTTTTGTAAAACTTTTATATATTTTTTCAATAATATCGTTTCATTTGCAGGCTAACTATGAACTCTACATTTAGTTCATTTTAAAGTTCTAGTGAAGCATCACACCAGTAATTCTCTTTTAAATTTGTAGTCTGGTACCTGATATTCTTGGCTCTTTGAAAATTTGGCATGAACTATGGGTGTGAAGTACTCTTTAAAATTCCAGCTCTATGTATCAGTTTCCCAATAGTAAAAATCAAAATGAGATACTTCCTTTCTTCTATCTTTTGTCTCTCTTGATTATTCAGGCTATAAACCTTTCTACACAGGAACTCCCTCTTCCTTTTATTTGTACGGCACCCAGCACAGCTGGAGGAGGGAGATGGGCTGAGCTTGGTTTTCAGTCTTCTAGACTTTTTTTAATACAAATAGGGTGCATCTAACAGCAATGAAGCTCTCTTTCAATTCCCGTGTAAATAATCCTGAGAGAAGTTGTCTTTAGTGAAAATTCAAAATATTTTAGTTTCTTAACGGGATTTCTACTCAAGAGCAAGTATGAAATATAAACTTCTAACTATAAAAAACAATGGCATAGCCAAGAAATTAGTGATGCAAGATTCTGTGGGTTTGGTTCTGATCTGAAAAACAAAGCATGTGTTGCTACATACCTTGTGAAAATCAGCTGCTGTGCATGTGTACACAAGTATATGATCCCAACTTGCCAGATAAGCAGCAATGCTTTCTTTTTTATCAAAGATCAGAAATAAACTTTAAGTCTCAAGTGGGCTTAACGCAATGTGTTAGGATACTGAAAGATTACTTTATTAATTTTTGTGAGCTTGATCTCTTCATGGCAATAACTAAAACTGTCATGACAGCAGTCAAAAAAAGAGAGAAAGGATGGGAAGTATAGCATTTCTAAATGAATGTCTGGGGATTTTAATTACTCTTTCTGAAATCATGAGTGTGTTAGTGTGAAAAAAAATAAAAAGGAGAAAAGTCAACTTAAGTAAAGTCACAAAAAAATAATCAGGTATAAGACGTAATGGTAAGTCACTGATTGAGAAAAGTGCAGAAATAGATTCCCATTTCATGTATAGGTATGGGATTTGATAGTATGATTGGAACTAAAGTCCCTTTGATAGGGACTTGATAGTGTGATTGCAGGAACATGCACATCAGTATAGAAATTGTGATTTCAAGGTTCATTTCTTAAATAATTTTTTAAAAGATTACATTTTTTTTGTAGGAATTTTACATTATCTGTCAGGAAACAGATGATGTTTTCTTTGATGCTTTCTGGGCGTTCTTGTCACCTCAATTGCATTTGTACAGTTAGCTGTTAAGTCAAGTGTATGACATTATATAGTCTTCCATGTGTTTACATTGATGCTTATCCTGTATTCCTTTTGAAAAGTGACCTGCAAAGCAAATAAGCCTGCTTGTGCCCTGATTTTGCTTGGCTTGGCAGGTTTTTAGTTTTTTCTCAATTCTTCTTGTATTAATCTTGAATGTGAGGAGGGAGTAGGAATATAGCAAAAGTTTTCATTGTTAAAATTTCTGCACTGCTTTACTCTTTTAGTCTCTTTGATTTAAAACTCACTGAGATTTTTCTTTTTTAGAAGGGTCAATCCTAGAGGATCAGTCTTCTAGCAAAAGAGAAAAAAGGCAATTTTTTGTATTTTTAAGTCAGAATTTTTCACTCCATCAGAATGTGCTCCTAAGACAAATTTCATCTTTTAAGCAAAACAAGTCATACTTTCTTTTTGTGCAGTTTTACTTAAGATGCTATTTTTTTGCTCCTAAGACAACTTCAGTGAGACAAAAAAATATATTTTAGTAGGTTGAAAATCCATACTCATCGGGTTTTGCTTTAGTTTATTGTTTTAATATCAGAGTGGAGGGTGATATGCTTTTGTGCTGCTTTAAACTTGTTGATCTGGGTATTACCTTTTTAGAAATGATTATCGGTAGCCCATCAGCAGTCAAAATTTCAAAAGCTTTTTTTTAAAAGCTTTGGACGAAAAAAAAGCATTGACCACCAAAATTCTCCCAGGTTATTTCCTACTTACAAATATCCTTTAGTTTCCTAAAGTGTTTTTGTTGTTGTTGTTGTTATGATTGACTTTTAACCTGATCACAGGTATCGTGGAAGTGAGCTGGATGAAGGAGAATTGATGGGTACCATACTACAATTATCCTGCACAGTTAATGGCTGTCTGTGTACTTCTGTCTTTAGCATACAACAGCTGTTTAAACTTAAACTAATGCTTGTAATGGTTTGCTCAGCTTTGCTAATCTCAGTGGAAACTGAAACAGTCAGACTGATGTTGGGGAGGGGAGGGAGAGCGGGTTTAACTGCTATCATCCTGAGGGAGGTTGGTGGGTATCACTGGTGTTCAGCCATTCTGTAGCATTTCCTTGCCCTGCGTCTTCCTCCTCCCTCAGAACGTATGAATAAATGAAGGTGAATGCTCTTTGAGGGCAGGCTTTCTTCACCTCCCTTCACCCATCTGTTTGAGAAATCAGTTGATTTAGTGTCCTTTGTTCACATTTTCCAAGTAACCATGTTGTTTAAGGAACTATTGCTCCTTGCTGTGATTGGACTTTGCCTATGTTTCCTAGATGTATTTGGCACAAAGACGAAAGAATTCTCTTGAAAAATTAGCAAGTTTTTAAAGGGACATTCATGTACTACACAACTTCTTGCAAGTCCTGTTTTCAGATTAAAAGCAGTAAGAAAAATAATTTAATCTCAAGTGGTAAAATGCTTGCGTCCAAAAGCTGCAGCTCCTGATTTGTATGTAGTACAAATAAAAGGCTGAAACATCCACATCCCAGGGACAAAAAGCAAAAACAGACAGAGTCTTTTGTTCTAGGATCCATTACTACAGAGTGAGAGATCTTTAATCTTTCAGGTCAAAGTATCTTGGAAGTACCTGCTTTTCCTTGTGTGGCTTCAGAGCGGTCTAACAATTGTCCTTAACAGGAAGGGAGATATTTTACTAGATGGGGGGATGTGCTAATACGTATCCATCGTATATCTAATAAAGCTTCTGATAGTCTTGAAGGTGTATGTGCACCTGTGTATGTGTTATGTGAAGGTGTGGTGAAGGTGTAGCAGAATGGTGGCAAAAAATGTCTTCATGCTTTATAGATGCAGGCCAAAGAGGAGCATCCTACATGTAAGGGCATAAGTAACAACAGTATTATCTGAAACACCCTTGACTCCCATTTTCTCCCATCCTTCAACAACCCCTGGCCCCCATCCATGGCCTATCCATAACAAATAGACTTGTAGATGCTTCCTTGGTGTCAGCCTTGTAAGTCTGTTGCAATTAGTGTAAAAACAAAATGTTTATAAATAGCACTTTTAAGGTCCTTGTGAGTCAGTGCACCCAAAGTAGGCAGTGTGTGAAAGTCAAGGTAGGAACTTTCCTTTAGAGCATGTTTGCCCCTTTCCCCCCAATATTCAGTCTCTTTCTTCAATTGCGTGAATGGAGAAAACCTTCAATTTTAGGTCTGGCTCCTAAAGAAAACCAGTGTGGTTCATTTGTGGGTTGGGAATAGGGGTTTAAATTGGCATAGACTTGTGGGTGCTTTGGGGCTGGAGCGCACACAACTGTGGGTTCCAGATGCTTGCTATCCTGTATTAATGTGGCTTGTCTGTGAAACCATGGCATCCGCAATACTACACAAAGGTCCACGCCTGTGGTGGTTTGGGAACTACTCCCAGAGTAGAAATTTCAGTTTTTAAGGAGAGTTACAAAAAAAAAAAAATATTAAAGACATCCAGCTCAGAAGGGTGGAAACAATATGAAATTCTTGTTAAGAGTTTCATTTTAACAGAGATTCAGATATTTTTTATAAATGAGAATTTTAGACTCTCCATAAACATCATTTTGGTGTTTTGAAGATGAAACAAAGAAATAACAAGCTTATTTGTCCTGTACTGTCTTAATTTTGTAGGAGCTCAACCTGTTCATTTGTCCTACCTTGCTGGCATAAACCATATGCAGATATCATAGAAAAGTGCTTTCAGTGTTTATAGGCAGTTAATGTCTCTTTATCCACTATGGGAGCAACACAGGGAACACCTTCTCCATGGGGTAGAAAAGAGAAGCATATATCCTGATTGTTTTCCAAATGTGCTGAACATTCTCAGATGTCAATGTCTTTAAGAACGGCATGTTTTCCACAACTTTTGAAAACCAGACCAACTCATTATTTATATTCCTGAAAGTGTGAATGAATTCCTAATATTAAGAATATTTTTTTTCATTTTAAGCTGAAGTCACTTGCTAAAAAATTCAACCAAACTCTTGCATATTAAATTTAAAAGAAAAGGAAGTATTTTTAGTTCACTTTTTATCATAAGCCCTGTCCCTGCAATCTTGTGATTTAATAAAGAAATGTCTTTGTATAGTATCTTTCACACAAACTTTATCTCCAAAACACTGTGCAGAGTTAATAAAATTAAAAAGTTTTTTATTATTATTATTTTTTTTATTTTTACTAGAAGTTAAGAGACATAGTCATGAGAACAGAGACATATTGTTTCCAGATGAAGGCTGAAAATAGATGGAGAATGAGGGAGAGAAATGCAGCAGGGTGGTTCCAGATGGCAGGCATTGCAGAGAAGATTCTTGCAGCCATGTTGGCCAGAGCATACAAAAGGACAGAAAAGAAGCATGATGCCAAGCAGAGGAAGCTGAATTATAAAATAACAAATGTAATGTAGTAAATATTTGTGACAAATTTTTTAAAGTGAGAAATGTACTTTTTTTTTTAAAGTGAGTGGAGAGCCAGATTTGTTTGTGTGGAATAAGAGTATTTCAGTTGAAAAGTTGTTGTAAAAATTGAATTTTACTGATGCTCTGTACTCAGCAGGTGAGCAGATATCTTATCTTTTGTGTTTTCAAACAAAATGGTAGCTTGTAAGTATTTAAAAGTTTATTGAGTCTTATTGCACTTCTGAGTATCTTATAAATTATTTAATTGTCTGATGGATATGTGGCTACCTAACTATAGGGCATGAAATATGCACTGTTCCTCTAATACACTGGAGGGAGACCTGTTTATAAAGTATTTAGTATTGGTTTTATAATGCACTGTTGTCAACAGGAGACCACGAAGCTCAAAGATCAATCTCGTTTTGGCCCACAGTATTAATGCTGCTTTATGAAACTCTGTGACAGGTCACTTAGACAACAGCTCTTAATGAAAGGACTTTGTGCCAGTGTGTGGTCGTGTGACTGTCTGTTAGTAAGGCATACTTTAGTTGCTGCCAAGGCTGCAGATGAATCTTCGTCCAAGTCCCTGAGGTGACTTTGTGGCCGCTGCTTCTGCTGCTGGCCAGGTGATGGAGCTCATCATTTCCCCTGTCCTCTAGAGAGAAGTGAGACAGAGACTGCAGAGATCTTGCTAATGCAGCTTTTGCTAATTGTCCAGAGAGCTAGTAGGACACTGGGCAGTTCAGGCAATTCTGTGTGCTGTGAGTGAGTCAGTAATTAGAAAAACATAGCTGCTCTTAATTCAGTCTTGCATTTGTGCATGAAGTGTCTTTTCAGCCATCTAAAATTCAGCTGTTCTATTAAAAAAATAATAATAGATTTTTAGGTCAGTTTACGTATTTAATTATGACAGACTTATGTTTTAGACACCAAATAATTGTTACCATTATTTGGCACAATATATTATATTATCAAATAATTAGATCATAGGCTTAGCTAGCCTAGACTTAAACCCTTTAGGCTGTGGTGGGATCCAAAGGCATTGCTTGTTATATAGACAGTTTACTAAAAGGATGAGAATAATGAAATTAACTACCAGAAGATGAATTGCTTTGTAAAAGTCTTGTACAAAACTACTGTTCAGCAGACAGTTTTCAAAATTTTAGGATATTTTTTCAGAAATTAACAGCAAAACTTGCTAAATTTAATAATATGTTAAAAATAAAAACCAAGCTTAACCCCAGATAATCAATAGCTGAAAGATGTGGTAATATGGTAGTACACCTGTATAATAGTATGGTGATAATCCATGGATGTACAGGTGTGTTGTTTTTTTTAGATTAAAGTATTTGAATTCACTTTTTCAGTTACTTACCTAATTTTGGTTGTTGTGGTGTTAGTTTAGCAGTTGCTGTGAGCTTTCAACTATTTCTGTTGAATCATAAACATCTCTCAGCAGACACAACTGATTTTGGAATACTTTATTTTAAAAATGAAATACATTTATCTTTATATTATGCATCTTCCTTTATTATATGGCATGTCAGGTACCCCCTAACCTTTTTAATTCCTTGTAAATCATAACAGAATGCTTGAATCATACTATTATTATTTCAGGGTTGGACCGTACAGACATTTCATTAGATACACAGTCTAATCTCTAATCAAAGTTTCTTGGAGTAATCAGGAACTTGCTGTATCTGCTGAGCTTTGAATCAGAATCTAATACCTTAACATGGTGATATTTTACATTTTGGTATAAAGAATTCAGTCAGAATAGATAGGTTGTTTTTGTTTTAAGTCAAAAGAAACACTGATGCAAACACAGATATGGAGACTGGATGTGAAACCGCTACAAGCCACCCTGATTACCTATCTGCAAATTAAGGGGTTTTGAACACATTTTCAGTAGGCATGTAAAACCCTCCCAAGAAGAGCATGAACTTTTTAGTTTAGTATATTATCCAAATTTGTATGGTGGTTGTTACTAGCTAAATGCCATGCTGATGTGTAGAATACATTTTAAAAAGCAAGTAGTTACTTAGAAAATTTGATGGGTACAATCAAAAAAAATCTATTAGTTGGTTTTAGATTGTGTGTTTTTACAAGGTTTTCATTGTTACTTGTTTTTATAACTATCTAGTCCCTCCATTTCACATGCATTTTGTCATTTATGTATGTATACCCATTGTAATCATTATTCTTTGGTTCTCTCAGCTTCATTTGTGTACTCTGTTGTTGAACTGGAAAATTTGTAAAGTTAACATTGCTCTCTTACAAGGCAGGTCAAGAAATATAGATGTAATTTCCCCTTAAAGGAGTTTCAGGTGACCATATTGGTTTGTTTAAATAACAAACTAAAACCATACAACAAACCAAAACAACAAAACAGAAGTATATATTGTTCAATGCCTACCGCTGATAAGAACCTTAATTTGTGTAATATCCTCCATGTTCATCCCCCAAACCTGGAACTGTGCACTGATGCCAACATTCACACTGTGATCATGTAAAATACTTCAGGATAGCATAGATGGATGGCATTGGCTTGTCTCTATGCTTACTTTTTCTATATTTGATTATTCTATTGTTTCTGTAACTTGTTAAAACATAATGGCTGAGTGACCAAAATCCTAATGATTTTTATCTGCAGGTCACAGTTTTCACCTTTATTCTTGCTAGTGTTCTGTCACACAGAGCAGTCTGTGTAAGGGTTTTGTGGTATGGGTTGCTGATACCTAGTTTGGCAAGGATGTGATTAGGATCGGTTACAGTGTGACAGCTTGCTGGGAACTGAAGCTTTCGTAACAGGAATGTACAATTTTAGGCTTAAAATCAAAAGTCTTCATTGAGGATAAAAGTCCCGTCATGTCACACATCATGATGTGTGATATGAAAGAAATCAAATATCTGACCCAAAAAAAAAAAAAAAAAAAAGTACAAATGACTAACTTAGAGCAGGCAAGGTTTGAAAATGTGATTTAAATACAATTTGTAAATACAAATAAAAACTTTGCTGATAGTGAAAAGTTCTGCTGTGCTTTGGTTATCTGAAGGTGTGGATACAGGACACTTGACCTGAAGATTCTTCCTAAAAATTAGATTAAAAAATAGATTTGGCACTTCTAGAACCTGTGTGAATTCGGCATGCATATCAAAGTGAAAAACAGACTCCTAAATGCACAATACTGTTGATAAGAGAGAGAAGAAGGATTCAGCAAGGACATTCGGAACACAGGGGGCTAAAAAGTATTTAGTCTCATTGTTGCAAGATGACATAATCAGTTAGTCCTATACATTTTGGTTAAAAGTCAGAAGTTACCTATTAAAACTTATACAAAAAATGTTTTACAAAGTAAGGATGACAGGTTTCAGAGAAAATACAGTGCTGCCAAATTTTTTTTTCTTTAGGATATGGAAATTTGGGTGGATTATCTGTTCAGAGGAGGTTTCCTTTATTAATTCTCCCCCCTCCACCCCCTTTTTTTCATTTTAGACATCTGTTAACATTTCATAGAGTCTAACAGATGTTGCAGAGCAAGTCCCTTACGTAATTCTTAGGGAGAAGGGGATGATAAAGAATGACATTTCCACAGTAGAATCACCACCTCTCTGAATGTGACCATCATGACTGCTTTGCATAATTTTCAAGTATGAGATTATATTCCTGATAGGACAAAATTCACAACTTTGTTGCTATCTATGGATAAAGTGGAAGCATGATTTTTACGGTCTCTGCTCACATGTTGTAATGACAAGTAGAGAGAAGAATACTCTCTTACTTGGTGAATTATATACTTTTTTTGAAGCAGTATCAAATATTCCATTACAAAATGCCTTTAAAACAACTCGATTATATAAGCTTGGTTATTTAAACACAAGCAAGGGCTGATTGTCATGCGATGTGGAGGACCATTTTCATTATTTTGGTAAGAACAGGAACAGTTTTGTCCTGACGAGCTATTAGATGAATACCAGAGTGTGTCACATGAAAAACCACTGATCTTTAACCCAGCTATCTGCTTAACCCAGCCTAGAAATGAATAGTGAATAAGGGAAGAGCAAAGGCCAGTTTACTGTCATTACAAATTACAGAAACTGTTAACATCTGCAGCAAAATGAACTCTAGGAATTACAGGTACTACACAGTAAGTGAGTCGAGGGTACAGAGATTTAGGAAAACTGTATATACAGATATGAGGTCACCTATTGTGTACAGCGTACATACATCTTTACAGTTGAAAACTGTAACATTTGCATGAAAAGACGTAAAGATCTTCTGAATCTTTTCCCAGTACCTTTAATAAATACTTGGAATGAACACCAAATATAAGGGGAAGTCCTTTAAAATAATCAATTTACAGTTATCATTAAAAAGAAATTTAAATTATAAGTCGACAGAAATAATAAATAAATCTGGGCTCACAGTTTTTATCTTTTTTTTTTCTTTTTTTTTTTTTCCCCCAGGAGTAGTCTGGGGGACACTGCTGCATGTACAGTTAATATAAACATTTATACTGAACTCCTAGATGTTAGTAAAACAAATACTGTAAAGATCAGTAACATTTTAAAATTATCAGTTATGGGAATTAATGCTTACAGGAAAACACCATTCTTTCTTGCCCTGCTAGTAGAATTGCATTGTCTCCCTACAGTCTTGTTAGCTCATACTAACTGAAATGCAAATTCTTTCCAACTAATTGGACCTTGTTGAACGTACATGTACAGTACATAGTTATATGCATGTAGATTTTTTTTCCTAAATTCCTCTGTAATTATTTTCTTGATTAATATCTAAAGCAGAGACGTGGAACAAAAATCTCTTTAAAGAGTTTACATATTATTGAACATTAAAAAGATAGTAACTGTTGCATGTTTTAACAGCTTAATTAATAATACAGAATAATTGGAACTAAAAGAGAATATTTTTTCAATGTTTAGTCATTTTGAACTATTTGTATTAACCCTTTGACTGAACTAATTAACACTTAAAGGAACATAATGATGGAATTTAGGAAAAAAATATAATGCATTTACATTATTTAACACATTCTTCAGAATAGGTTTTCCTGTTGGAATTACCTGGACTTTCTGTAATCACCTTTCCCATCCCTTTGTGCATTTCTGTATTGCTAGTTTTAAGAGGAGAGATGAAATCAACAAAGTTACATTCTAAAAAATCCACAAAACCACACCTGTAATGTAATTGTCATTGACAGTAAATAATAGGTATTAGTTTAAAAAGGAAAGAAAATTAAAAATCTTAATCTTACATACAGTTTACGGAACAGCTAAAATTCTCAAAAACACAACTAGATAACTGCAACTGCACTGTGTTTTAACTTCCATTAGAACCTGGATTCTGTAGCCACCTCTTCTATTCAGCAGCCGGGTATTCCCATGAGCTGAAAATGTAAAATAATTTCATGGATCCTTTTATCTTTCAGCACAAATGCCATTGGATAGCAGTAAAATACTTGCAGAACACATTCCTGATTAAAAATCTATTGAAAATGAGATTTTCTTTAATGCTTTTAAACAGATTTGTTTTAAATGCTGTTAGAGCCCTTACCTTGTTTCTGATTCTCATATGAGTTAACCAAGAGGGAGAGAGAAAATTCTGTTCTACTCAGTTTGTGCCAAACTTGTGTACTCACAAGTAGTTCCTGTGCTTCCCACAGCTGATTCGAAGAATATTTCTGCCTCCAAAGGAATTATAACAATAAGCAGAGGGCTATAGATTACAAAGGAAAGCAGTGGGTTCTGAGTTTGGATTCTGATTATTACAATTTTTCTTAAATTTTCTGTCCGTTTTGTTTCTTTTTGTTTTCCTTTTTTCTTCTTTTTCCCCATATTGCTGTACAGTTAGAGGAGGCTTAATCTACTGCTGTAGGAGGTGTACTTCTGTCATATTTTTCCTGCAGTGATTACTTTTATCTCCTTAGTGACTACTACTTTTCATGTCCCTGTTTGAAATTCAGTAAGTATTTGTTTTCTTGGTTTTATGTGCTGGCATTATTGTGCTAAACTAGATGCTTTGTAGGCACCGTAAATTTAAGGATGTCCTGAGCTGGACTGGAACTGGCAAACTGGCAGACTAGATTTTGTTTCTTTTCTCTTGTCATGTTAGTTAACAGGGGGGAAATACCTCTTTCTTTAAAATGTTCTTAGGCTGTGATGTAGAAGTCACGCATTTGACAATTAAATGGTAGCTCTGCTTTGATACAGTGATCTGAATGTGCTTAGATTTCTTGTAAGGTTGTAGCATTCCAGCCAAGATTTCTGCTTGGAAAGACCAGATTTGGATGTATTAGCTAGTCAGCCTAATAACCCTGTACAGACTGTATTGATTTTCTAGGAGAGAGTTTATGAACTAAATAAACTTGGAGTTGGTGTCTTAATAAACTGCTTCTCTCAGTCTGTCACATTTAGTTACAGAGCTCTGCAGTTTAGGGGAAAAAAAGGCTAATTCTGTTACAGATTGTTCACAGCAGGGTCTCCAAATTAGCCCTTTGTTTTGTAATGCCACCTTGCTTGGGTTCGCTTTGAGCACATTTCTCAGTTTTACCCTAATGAGTTGCAACACTGATAATGTGGCTGATGATCTTTCATTGATTTCACTATCACTTGCTTGTCTGGTAATTGATCCGTTGCTGAGCCTCTAGTTAATTATATCGGCTTTGACATGGCCCGGTCCACCGGGAATTTCAAGTCTTGCAGAATAACAGTTTTAATAAAAGAGTCTATTACTGCAGGTGCTTGCTGCTGCATGCCAGTTGATTTTGTGTGTGTGTGTGTACGCGTGCGCACGTGTGCGTGTGTGCATGCATGTGTGTGTGCGGGTGCTTTTTTTTTTATGCTCTGGGAGAGGAGAGGACTGCAGGACAGGAATAAGAATGGGGGGGGGAGTAAGAGGTGGAGAGAAAGACAGCGAGCGAGAGCACACGAGAGATGCAGAAAGGAGAAGAGAGGAGGAAGCTTGCTATTGACAGTGTCCTTAAGCCTCCCACAAATAACAGCCATTAGTGGGAAGGTCAGGAGCTGAGCATGCAGCTTGACTGAGGCACTGAGTGCCACTTCAGAAATGAAGAGGCTGGCAAATTTTAGAGGGAGTTTAAGGGGCTAATAGCTAGCTGTAAAGGTACAGCCACTGTTGGCACAATTGACTCCTAAGTGTCATTCTCCCCTCCCCAGCAGAGAATAATTTTATTGACCACAGGTGGACTTAATATATTTTAAGGCAACAGTTCTTGGGGTTCTTGCTTGTTTCTTCTTGGTTATTGAATTTGCTGCTTTTGAGACTTTTTTTTTTTTTTTTGTACTTAATGGTGCTGAACTGGAGGAAAGTTTAACAGAAAAGCTTTCAAGAGATGTAGGGTCTAGAGGGGAAGGCACATTTGTGTCAACATAGTGTACATCTTCTCATCTTTTCTCATTGCACACTAATGACACAGAGCTGCCACTGAAGCTCTCTTCTGTTTCTTTTGTTGTTTCAGAGAGTGAGGTTTATTGTTATTCCTGAGTTAAGAAAAAAGCAGTGAGTGGTACATTTGTCCTCCTAAATTTGTAGATTTTATTAGAAGATGAATGTTCCTTATGTTGGAAAGGATGGCTTTTTTTTTTTTTTTTTTTAATACTCTGACCGTTTTTTATGAGACTGCATGAATTTTGTTTGCAGAGTTATGATTTCTCGTCTGTATATAAAGGATGAAGTAAGATAATTTTTCGAATAAGATTCACTTAATAAGGGCTATTGTAATTAAAAGCAGTTTTGTAGTAGCATTATTTATCCTGGTATATAATAACGTACCTTAAGTACAGAAGAAAAATCCTAAAGGAAAAACATTGTTTCTTCTGCATTACTTTTTAACTGTGTGGGACTGGCTTCTTTTCCGCTGTGATTCATTTCTTTGTTCTTTACGATTTGAAAGGTGTATTGTATCTGCTTCAACCAGCTACTTTAAAAAAAAATGCAAAAAAAAAAAACACACTACTTTTGATCTTTTGGGGGAGGGGAAGAAAGAGCAAGCTATTTCATTTTTCCGTTCTTTCTTGCTCGAGATGCTGCTTAATACACTTAGCAGTGGGCAAGGGAAAGAGGGGTGTGAGAGATGAAATGTGCATGTGACTTTCTGGTTTTATTTCAGAAGGAGCTGGATCATGTCTTTTTTCCCCTCTTTGGTAAGAGTTTTATTTGGGATAGGAACAGACTATCCCACAATTCTTGTCTGACTAATATTTAGAAAATAACCAGGCCAACTTTTATGCTTTACTTCTAAGTGAATATTGACTGTATTTAAGAGTAATTGCTTGCTTGCTTTTTCCTTATTCTTTTTTTTTCTTTCTTTCTTTTTTTTTTAAAAAAGGTTTGCTAATCCTGTGTGGTAGGCAAGTGTCAGATATTACATGCTGTACTTGACAGCATTGTTGAGGAAAAACAGAAAAAGACAGGGAAAGGGCCACAGCCTTTTCTTTCTCCCAATTCACTCTGATCATTCTGCTACTTAGAGAGAATGTGCGTGTGTGTGTATCTGTGTATCTGTAGACTGAAGGGTTAGTGCAGGATGTCATTTGGTGCCTGACAGTGGAGCAGTGCAGTTGACTCTTTGCTCTGCTATCCAATGACATCCAGTGGCTGAGAGTTTGAAGCTGATGGTTGGGTCTCCTTAGTGCTGCATGCACACCTGACAGGCAGCTGTTAAACTGAGCAAAGGCGAGCTTGGGGAGTCACAATCTATGCATAAATGATAGGGGTATCTGTGCTGAAGGTGCGAAAGAAGCTCTGACCCTCTACCCTGAATCCCCCCTTCCCAAATGAAAACAGTGCAGCTAGCTTCTTAACTACACTACACTCCTGCTACTGGCTGCCAAGAGGCTCAAAAAATCCACCTTCACTTTTCAGTCAGAAGAGGCAGAAGTGGATGTGAGAGACAGACACACACAGAGACACAGAGAGCGAAAGAGGGCAAGAGACTTGACTTTAAGAGACTCCTGCACTGACAACTCCATGCAGTTCGGAACAAGAACGGCAGCGACCGACTCTGGTTTCATGGGGACATGGCAGAACACTGACACTAACCTCCTGTTCAGAATGTCCCAACAGGTATGTTACTTTCATTTATTTTAAAACATGGCATTTTTGTGCTCTTCTCCCCCCCCCCCTTTTTTTTTCTTTTTCTTTTTCTTTCCACATTTCATTTTTGTTTCATTCATCACTACATAGTTAGCCTCTGAACTGTCATAACTATGTCATTGGAATGTGCATGGTTACTTCACTGCTTCCCTAAGGGCTCCTTTTTAAAAGAGGGAAAAATATTAAAGCTTTAAGTAAAAGCAAAGCGTTTGTTTTAAAGTTTCCAAATAGGGCTTTGCTCATAAGTAAGACTGTTTTTCTTTCTTTGTTTGCTTTTGTTTTGTTTCAGTCCTTTTCCCCCCCTCGCTCTCCCCCTCCGTCCCATAAATAAAAGTATCTGCTATCCCAGCAAAACTCCTTTCTTTCTTCCTGAGTACATAAGCCCCCAAATCAAACTGATACTAAATTTAGGGGGCCCCTCAGAGCAGCGTAATTGACTTCATGTGGCAGAGCACAGTTTTTTATTCAGGGCTCAGGAGTGGAGAGCAGTTCTGCTGGAGCCGCTGCCAGCACGGCGCGGAGGGTCGCTGGAGGAGACAGTTCCAGTCGCCGGGTCCCTCTCCCGCTCCCGCCCGCTCCCTCTCCCTCTCTCCCCCTTTCTGTGGAGCTGTGCCTTGGCGTCCTCCCGAGAGCTGCTCCTTCACTGGGGGCCACGTTTAAGGCAGCTTGGTATGCTGGTTCTGACGGGAAAGCTAAAATGTTACTGCAAGGCCAGTAATAACTGATAATTAATCACAGGAGCCAGTGTCTCTGTACCATGCACTTGGTGATACGCGCCCTGTGTGTTATAGCTAATCTTGCACAATTGCTTGGCTCTTCTGGGTGAAGCAGGGGAAGAAAAAAAAAAAAAAAAAACGAGGGAAAAAAAAAAAGAAAACGAGGGAGAAACTTTCAGCTTGGATGGGGCTCAAGCAGGGGAGGGAAGTTCAACCTGAAGGTTTTTAACAGGGTGACTCCCTACCAGGGGACGTTTTGCCTGTCTGAAAACTAGTTTCCAATTATGGTCTGACACTGACTGATAATAAATGAAATATTGTTTTAGCCAAAAGAGGAGTTAGTAAATGATTTGTATATTTATATTAGACTTTTATTTAATGTTGGACATAAGATGAATGAACTCAGTTACCTGAGAGGCGTTCTACTGTAAGAAAAGAGAGAAAGTAATTAGGCTTTTATAGTTTACAGTAACAAAGCATGCCTGAATGCTGGCCATAAGACAGTTACTTAATTTAAAAACAAAAAATAAAACAATACAAAAAAAAAAAAAAAGACCAAAACCCTTTAAAGCCAAGAAAGGCTCCAAAGCAGATAGTTAATAACCAATAGCGGTTGTCTGTGGAAGACAATTTAAGCAGTATAGCTCAGGACAGGATAAAGGCATTTGAATAGGAAATATTTTGATATATCCTGTAGAGGGACCCTGATTACTGCTGATACAGTATGCTGGTATAGAATGTAATCAACATAAGGCAAATAAGCAACTCTGTTCAATTTCCCATTCTTGAAAGTAAAAAAAGTTCATTTCCTGGTAGAGGTGCACATTTCAAAAACACTGCTTGGCACTAGGAAGTTTGAACTGCTACTGCACTGCTTACAAGGTTTATCAGCTGTACACATGCCTGTGATACATAACGTATTTGGTTATATTGATATTGAGCAACAGCATGGAAAACAGTTATTCAAATTACCTGCTGTATTCTTTTAGTAAGAAGTGAGGTAATTTTTTTGGGGTGGAGAAAAGATTCTTTCCATTTCAGCCACAAAAGAGTTAACAAAACTAGATCCAGATAACGATCAATTGATAAATGACAATTGAACCACATAGATAGTATTAGATTGCTTCTTTAGTATTAGACCTTTTTCAACAGATTTAGCCTCTGTGGTCCCTGGAATACTAGAAAATGTTCAACACTGACAAAGAAAGGAAACAAAACTAAATAAAGAGCATCACTATATGTTGGGGGGGGGGGGGGGTGTCAGACAACTAGCTCATTAGACCAAGCTAAACATTTATGCATGTAAGCTAGGCTGTTTGGTTTTTTTCCCTTCTTTGAAATAATATTTTAAATGTGCTAATTCTTCAGATTTAACTGGATTTTGTACAATACTGAACATGCATGGTCATCCTGTATTCTGTATGAAAGAGGAGAAGTAATGTACTAAATGACTAAACGTGTGGTAGGTGCTGCATCAGTGTGTATCCGTCCACTGGAATACACAGTAGCACTGCAAAGGTGGTAATGTCGAACAGATTTATTTCTTAAAAGTCTGTACTTAATGTGTTTGTGTACTGTGTTAATCTCCTTGTCATATTTTGTTTGTTTGTTTATCGTGTGCTAAACATATTCAGTCCAAATATGCTTTCATCATGCTCTTAAGAGGAGGGTAAGTTATTTTGCTGTATGCATTTCTCTCCTCTTTAAGGGTAATATTTTGTCTTATATTTCTGATTTGTGAAGGCTGTTATAACCTACTAGCTCACACAGGCAATAAGCACAGACTATGTGCAAGTGCAGCTGCAAATTTGTGTCTAAGTGCCAACGTTTCTTTCTAACTCACTAAAATTTTGAGTATTGATTTCTGTTGCCTATTTTCATCTATTTGCTAATTAATTATTTTCAATCCATCTTCTGGAAATGTAAGTATTTTTTAAATTTTTCCTATGTTTTAAGAAAAATTGTTTTCATGATTAAAAATAACATGATGTTATTAAATGTACATAACTTGCAAGCAAAGTTTGGCACGGTTTGAAAGAACTGTTTAATGAAACTTTTCCAGCTACACATAGTAATGCTAGAGAGATTTCTTTTTTAAAGTTCTAAGTATAATGCTGGCTTTCTACATGTTTTTTTAGAAGCAAACAAACCTCGAGCCCCATCAATTTTCCTTGGAGTTGTAATTTAATCTCAGGCAGGTTTTTAGTACAAAGATTGGAGCATGGCAAGAAAAATGATTTAGAACAAAACAAAACCATGCGATCACTCCCTCCTCTTACCTCTCAATTCACGCTGCACAGCTATTTGCATACTATAGGAATGAATAACTTTTTTCAGAATAAAAGGAACCTACTTCATCTTGACAAGGAAGTGTGCGTGTCTTAGAAAATTTAGGATTTATTGTAAAGGTCCGGGATATTAATAGCAAGTATGATAGCATTTATTTTTGGATTCTTTTCTTAAGAGAATGGGGGTGCAAGAAAACGGCATCTCCACATTCCAGAGCAAATTTAGATTTTGCTGGAGTGATAGGAGAAGAGGAATAGTCTCCTAAATTACCTGTCAGAAGTTTATGACATGGCCACTTGACTGCATTGTTTTGCCTATGCATCTTTTTTCAATATAAAAGTGTGTGGTTCACTTGGAAGGGGTTATCACATTCTGTATACAGAAGAATGTCTGATAACCTCAAAGGGCATAAATCTTAACTTTTAAAAAGGAATGCTTCTTTGGGTCACTTTGATCAGTGACAGGTCGAGAATGAGCAGAAAACCTTGGCTTCTCTTCCATGCTCATCTGGTAAAGTCCAGGGCACCCACTGCCCATACTAGTTCTGGCAAGGAGTTGTTAACAGCAGAAAAGAAGGCCTGGACTGGATTGATTTAAAAAAAAAAAAAAAAAAAAAAAAAAAAAAAAGGCAAACAACAACAAAAAAAGGCAGGCTTTTATGATTTTCTGCTTTCATAAATGTTTTGTGTGTTTGTCAGAACAAAAAATGTCACTTTTCTTCTTCCAGTTACCTTAAGGGCTGTAATGTTCTAAAATAGTTTTAAAGTCATTTCAGAAATGTGACCATAGGAGAAATGGCTGTAACCCACAGTGACACAAAATGCCAGAGCCATGTACATTTTTGTTAAGAAAGAAGTATGTTTAATCCATTTCAGATAAAAAGGTAATAGCCTTTCCAGAAGTGTTGTTTGTTTTTTTTTTAGTGTGAGAGTGAAAAAGCAGTATATCAGAATTATAAATGGATCTGTGCATCATTATATAGTAATTTAGGATTCACTCAATGATGTAACAAAATTAACAACATAATTTCATTGTGTAACTGTATCTTATTAAAGAACAACTGTCTGACATTCTCTTACAGTTGCTTTATTTAACTTCATGCAAATATTATTAGTAGTGACATTTCTCTATTGTACATTAGATTCTCTCATTAGCATGATGTGTTAGTTATCACCAGAGAAATCACTTCTAGATAGGTGAGGGGGAAACCAAGAAAACTAAAAATTAAATCAATGATGTATATTAATATAGATGCATCTGTTCGTGAGAGATATGGTACAGCAAATTCAACTTTTCTTCTTTGCATAAATGCATGCTTATTCCAATGAAATCTAAATAATATTTACAATAAGTGGAGTATACATTAATGTTGCTTGAAATATTAAATTGTATACAATGTGCACTGCCTGTTTTGAGCTATGCTTGTATTCTACAATCTGATAGTTCCTAACATTGATGTAGACATAGGCACATAAACTGTTTATTGAACCACTATTTAAAAATAGGAGCGTAGTGTAATGTCTAACGGATTGAAGGTGAAAGCTTTTTAAATGTTCCTGGGTTGATGGTTATAAAGGTTGTATGCAATTTTACCATTTATTAAGTAATTAACTGCTTTACTGTAGCATATAACTATTATTTTAATATAGGTGGACATGCAAAAAGAGATCAAACAAAACACACAGCAGGCTGTAGTTCCATACATTGATTTATTGTGAACATTTTGGGAGGAAGTTTAACATTGGTAAAATGCATTTTGTCGTTTATGGTAGTTAACAACCACAATTGTCGGTAGTCATCAACTAACATAATCTGCTTATTTAATATATATATATATATATATATATATATATATATATATTTCATCACACCATTTTAAAGATAAGCCGATCCCAGTATTTTTTGTTGTTGTTGTTCATAACCACATGTATAAGTTCATGTGCTAGTATGAATTCAGAAGCTTTATCAGGTTACATGGTCTTATTTCAGGTAGCTGCTTTAAGTTTGATGGGTATTTGGCAAAGCATTGTTTAGTAGTGTAATGGGTCATTTCCTTTTAGCAAATTAATAGTATTTGCATCAATAATTTTTTGTACTGTTTCTGATGCACCTCAGAATAAAGGCCTTAGAAAACATTGTACATGACAAAAGCCGAGAATGTTTTGTATGGTACATAGCACTAGATACAGGAACATGCAGTGACAGATACATGGCTATATGTATGATACATGGTTAAAAGAAAAAAGACCTCTCAATTGCTTCTCGTACTGTGTTCAGTGTTTGCAGGAGAACTAAGACACAGAAAATATTTCCCATTTCTGTCTCTATACATTAATCTTGCATGTATTACATAGTGTTTGAACATATTTGTTCCATTGTATATTTTAGTTGATGATGTGCTAAGAACACTGTCAGATCTTTGCTTAACTTTCAGACGTACGGGCACAAAACTAAAATCTGCATGAAGCATTGAAGCTTATATTGAAGCACATGCTCAAATATATTGTGCAATAAGCACCAGTGCTTAGCATTTTTAAAAGTATAGTTTTTCTACTTTTTTTTTTTTTACTTTGTATTTTAGTAGTTACTTATTCATGTATAGTTTTATGGGGATTTGATTAATGTAGTGACAGAATAGATTTGGTATATAACAGCAGCAGAGTCTCCTGCTCTTATGTCAGGGTTAAGAGCCAAGGCAAATCTTCCCTAACTAATTAGATGCTGAGTAAGGCATCTTAGTGAAGTTGGGGCAAAAGTGAATGGGTCACAGCTGAGGCAAGATTGCAAGGACTGTAGTGATAGTGAAAGCATTCACATTTGCCAGGTCATTGTGACACTGCGCTGATTGCAAAGGAACACTCTGTTCACTGATACAGAACTGCCGTACATAAAGTACAATCAGAAACAAAAGCTTTAAAGAGCTTTTACTTTTTACTAGAAATGCTCAAAATATATGCTGTGTATAGCTTTCTTTACTCAGTTATTTTTCTGAAACAATAGTGCTTGTGCTTGTGTAAAAAGATTTGCCTTTTACACTAATGGTTCTTTGCAGTTTAGAAGAATTTCCAAACTTGGGGCTCCTAGTATACCCAGGAGGTTATGAATCATACTACCTCAAGAAATAGAAGGCTGAAATAGAGAAGAGGGAGAAAGGGAGAATTGCATTGTTGCTGTCTCTTAATCTTTTAGTTCAGAAAGAGAATCACTAATGCAGTTCTTTACTATAATTCATAGAATACAATCACAAAATTTCAGCATCTAGATTAACTATACTCAAGGGTTTCATTTTTTGCCCAGGCAGTCTGTAGAAAGGTGCAATCTTAAAAAGCAGTTTTATTAAATGAATGTCTGTTTGCTTATGTACAGTTTTTAAATGATGCAAAATGCATTCTTTAGCTACACATCAGCCTAACAAAAGTCCAAAATAAGAGACTATGTCAGACTGGACAAGGATCTGTTGCTTTGTTTCCGTTCACCCTACTCATTATAGTAATGCCCTAATGCCTCCTTTCCCTTACTGAAACATTTGACAACTGTTTTCTCAATGATTTTCCTTCACTGACAAAGAAAACAGTGCCAGTTGTATGGCAGTTTCACACAACATTTTGTCTTAGAGAGGCCATCTCTTTCGGGGGGAGGGTTGGGGAGCATCTTGGAATTGCTTTGATCAGTATGAACTTGCCAACAATATACCATTGATGCCATTCTGACTCTCTTGGGAAGCCACTGCATCCCCATCCTCTACCGATGATGCGTATCTGTGCACTTGTGCAAAGGAAAGACGAGAGTGTCATCTGCCACTTACAGAGCACTGGAGTTCAGAAGAGAAAATGGCACGATTATGAGCCTGCTATTCCTTCCCGTGCACAACACAGGAGTCAGCAAGCTTTTCTTAGAAAGTGAATGATAAGTGATGCTGTAGAAACCTTTATGGAAAGTGAGAAAATTTGTACTGGGGTCATCGTTAAAGCTGAAATGTACTGTCACTGGCAGGTAAACTTACTGTGATATTTGAGGTGATGTTTATTTGGAAATGGACAACACCACAAATATCTCAGTAGAAATCAGTGCTGCAGTCTATCTGTGAATTTTGGAATATGTCCCTTAATAGAAGAATTTGAGTGATGTGGTACATGTTGAAAAGAGCTTTAATCGCTCTTCTCTTTCTCAATAATTTTTGAACAACTCAGGGAACAGTGAGACGCAACTGATGAACACTTTTTGTTCATTTGTGGTTGTTCTTTTTAAACTTTATTTAACCAGAGTTCCAGAGAAGGAAGTAGACTCCCTGGCTCTCTGCATATATATTTGCTCCATGCACTCCATGGTGTATCTCCTAAAGATCCGTAACTATAAAATGGAATACTTCTGGCTTTGAACAGTTTGAATGAAAATGTCATACAATGTAGTTCTTTTCAGATGAACAATTCAACATTTGGAGTGTGCCAATGAGAGGAAAATAGAATATAAAGGATCATATCCTCACAGTGATCCAAGCATATATTTTCTGTTCATGTCATTGGAGGTCCTGTCATGCATCAAGGACAGTATATAGTTTAGATACAGAATTACAGATAGCAGCACATTAGCCTTCAGAGTGAGCTGTAACTAGGAGCTCAATTCTGTAAGCCTTGTGTATGCAAGTAACTTTTACAAAGCTAAATGTACAGGTATTTTGCAAGACAAGATACTGCAGTTGTAAGGAACGCTGCTCGTGTGTATTTTAATCTTTTCTATTATTTAGACTCTAAGGAGACGAACATTATTAAAACAAAATGAAGCTTGGCATTGTGCATTGTTAAAGAAATGTGAACCTGGATTCTTGTTGTATCACAATCTGGAAATTAAACCCGGTTCTGTGTTAAAGTCTCTGGTCAAGTCTCAGCTTTTAGGCATTACGGGCCTGTGTATGGTTTCATGTACAAGTTACTGGAAGCTTAATTTTTCATGGGTAACCCTGGAAGCCAGGCAAAATAATGGTTCATTGTAGTTTACCTCTGAAGATTTTAATTTTTCTTTTGTGCTAGAACTCTCAAAATGAAAGTTGGAATCACCATGAAATTAAATTGGAGGAGAAATATTTACAAGAGTCCTTGCTAACTGGAATTGCTAACATCTCAATAGGGAAAGTGGCAACACAATAGGATAATACTATTATTTTAATATTTTAATCAATAAAGCAGCATTTTGAAAAGAATTATTCTCATTTACATAGGACACTTTGGAAAGCCAAGTTTATATCTGCTTTGTTTTCTCATTAAAAAAAATAAAAATCAAAAACCAAACAAACCCAAGATGTTATTGTCAGATCTTTTTATGCAGATTGATTTCCTTTTAGCATATTCATTGTTCTTTGCCGGCACAGAGTGCAAGACCTTGTGTACTGTACTGCAGTTTTATTGCTGCTTTCAGAGGGATGTCTTGTGAGATGTTACGGCTCCTGCGGAAGTACAACAGCAAAATGTCATTTTATGATAGATCATTATTGATATCCTTTATTTATTTATGCCTTTCCTCATTTTTCTTTCCCCACTGTTTTTCTTGCTCTGTATATATATCTGAACCTGTTTTAAAAGAAAAACTCTTCTTGGTAGCAATTGAATAATTAAAGCAATCTTAATGATAAGGGACTATAAGACATGAGGGGCAGAGAAGAGAAGCATCCCTTCCAAGGGTGGCTGAATGTAGGTGCTGACATGCAAAGAGTTCGGTGCTTTGTATTTCAGTGTGCCTGTATGCAAGAGCATGATAAGAATGTGTGATGCCCTGGCTTATCACATGGAAGGTGCTGAAAAGCATCTCAATTTGATCTCTACGTTGTACAATTTCTTTAAAAAGGCATTGCCGAAATTTAAAAACCAGTTCTCAGTATATTTGCATTCCTCTATCTCAAATATGAGTTTGTTTTTATCTGACAAAATAATAAAAATCACAAAAAATGGGGATATTAAATTCCTAAAATGATTAAACTTTTTCTTTTTTTTCCTTCACAGACTTAGTAGACAAAAAATAACCAGCTTGGACATCAGTGGGTTGTTTTAAAACACTTAAACCTCCGAAGCTGTATCATTGTATCTAGACGTAGTTCTTAATTAAGAGTGTGCCAAGTACTTTTTTTACTTGTAATAATTCTCTAAAACTGAAATTTTATGGCAATCTGTAAAATGGATTTTGTAGGAAAACAGTCTTCTAAAAAGTGGTACTGACTGCATTTCTGAGTAGTGGATACTGGGGTTTTCACATTTCCTATCATAACTTTTAGTGGCTATTTGTTCCCTGGACAGTTTACTTTTTCAAAGACATGAATTTGATAAGAACGTCTGAAATAGATGTCTTGGGGAGGAGGGAGGTACAAACTAATGAAGAGTATGCAAGCAAAAAAATAATTACTTCCAGCTGGCTTTTTATAATAAAACTACTATTAAAATGAGGAGGTCAATTAGCAAGACTTTAATTATATATTTTCTTACATTTCTAAATAAATATCATATTCTCTAGAAAAATAGCACTTAAATGAGTTAAGTGTGATGGCCACCACTCTAGCCAGGGAAAAATGTAAAGAAGTACCAACTGCCTTAATGCCCCACAGCAGTTGACATTGCTGGAATGCCTCCTGCAGCTGGTGGCATATGACTGTCATTTGCAGGCAGGATATACGGAGAGTTTACACAATGGAGGCATTCATGAAAGTGTTCCTCATCTGGGACTCCTGCAAGCTCTCATTTTATTGACCCTGTCAGAATTTAACTGGTAGGCTGTCAAATTATGTGTTGCCTTATCTAATATTAGTTTTTCTTTTAAATTAGAATGCACGGAAGAAGGGGTTGTGGAAATCAGGTATGAAAAGCAAAAACTTCTGGCTTATGGTTTCTAAACCAAGAAAAAACATAGTAGCTGTGTAAGAACTTTATCATTCGTGCTACAAATTGTAAAGATTCTATTTTTTTTGTTTGTTTGTTCAAGATTAAATATTGTGATTTATTTGCAGATACTTTTCATTTTTTTAAAAAAATAATTATTATTATTTTTAGCATTCAAAGCCTTAAACAAAAATCCATTTTCTAAATTACAATATTCCTTAAGTGTAACTCGAACATCAGTATACGAACAGTTTTTTAAAACAGCTCAGTCTTTAATTGCTGGTATCCTTAAAGAGATGATGAAAAGTGCAGTCTGTACAGGTTTTCCCCACCCAAAAAAATTTATTAAGCTTTGCTGTGTCTTTATACCGAATGCCATGAAGAAATGTCTGATATTCAATGGTTTTTACAATGTGCAAACAATGAAATAATCTGAGAGTTGATTGTTGATTATAAATATGTTCTTTATACCACAGATTGGCTGCTTATTAATTCAATGGTGTTGAGGCATGACCTCTCCAAAGCCATAATTATCATTAAAAAAAGTGTATGCACAGCTTCATTGATATCTGGGAGAGAACTGGTTACAGCAGCAGACTGCACACCAAAATATTGGCTTCATGCAGATGGAGCATACTGCAAGAAAAGTACCTTATGCAGTGAGTTACTCATTTTAATAGATCCTCCTATCCACCAGTCCATTGTTAATACAATCCTAAAGTTCAGTTCAGAGAGGGGAGAGAGGGGGAATAAGAAAAAACGATCAGATTGTTTTAAGGAAAATAAATTTTAATTTGGAGGCTACCAATCACTTTATTTCTACTAGAAACAAACCCCCTAAACTCTCATATTATACATGTTTTTGTTCATGTATAAGAAAAAAAGGTATAGCATCTGTCTGTCCGTCTGACATAAGATCTCATCCTCATAGATTGTGCATAGTACGTTTTTCATCATTATTCTGCTTTTAAAAAATTGTTGGGTAGAATAGTCATAGCTAAATAGCAAACATTGCCTTATCTTAACAAATGTATACAGATGACTGTGTTTATCTTGTGCCATGTATAATTTCCAGTTTCTTCCCCCTCTGATTCCCTCTTTCCTTTCTCCTCAGAGTATAAAATAAATCAGTTTAAACATGAAAGGCAAAATAATCAAAATAGAATATTATTGCACTATTTTGCAAGACCTCCTGAAATATTGCTCCGAAATCTTCTGAGATGATGGTTTTTCTCTGCAGAGATAAAGGAAGTCAACTGAAGCATTTTAATTCACTTGGAATTGTGTATTTTCTCTTACCTTTTGAAGTAGAAGTGTGAAGATGATGTAGTCCTTTAAATATTTAAAAAATAAAATTGGTTGAATGAGCTCTAATATTGTTAGTATTTAGCAAATCAAAGATAAGTTATTTACAAGAATGTGATAAATGTAGGACATCTGTCATGAAATGTGAATTTTCATTGAAAGAAAAATGCCACTTCTCCAACTTCGGCATAGCACACGTTGTAAAGTGGCATTTTTTGTTTTGTTTCCTGAAAAACTGAGTACAAACTGTAGATACGTGTTGGTATATTTTCATGTTAATGAAGCTAGTTTCATTACTGGCTTTTCAGTCTGATTGTCTAAGGAGATAAGTAAAAGCTGGGTTTTAGAGCATGATCAAGAACATGAAAATAAAAACAGTAAAAATGATTAATTAAATTCATATATAATCAAACTTACCTGGCAATTTATTTAAGAGAATTTTGATCTATTTTTTTCCATTGTGAAAGCTTGTTAGAGGTAGTCAGCCTGTTGGTATAAAACCAACCTATCTCAAACTCTTCCACTGATACAAAAGATTTATATGGAAAAACAATACTTTCAACACTAGCAATTTTTAATTTTAAGTGCCTAGCCCAATTCTCACTGAAATGAATAAAAGTATATACTATAATCACAAAACTGGTCTGAGAGCTTTTCCTACAGTCTTTCTTCAGGAAGAGGTAATTCATGTTTTGCTTGTTCTTTGATAGAGCAGACCAAAAAATACATATTAAGTGAAAAAATAATTATGGAAGCAACGTTTTAGGAAGGGCTTAGAGCACTAGAGCATTGTGCTTTAGTATCAAATAATGAAATATTTGTAGAACTATAACTTCTAAAATCTAAGTTCTTAAGAATTCTAATTAAATACTTAAGAGAAACTGTGTTGTATGTTAGCTATTTAAAAACAAAACAAAAGAAGCAAATTATATATATATATATATATATAAATATATATATATTATAAAGTAAACAATCCTCCAACACTACCGCAATAACAACACAACTCAGATAAATCAGTCCTGGGCTTTTTTTTGACTTTGAAATGTAATTTTATTCTTGCACAAAAATGTGTTTTTCATTACTCTACATCTTCATTAATGAAATCTTTCAGAAGGCAAAGGAAGTAAGTGGTTTAGCTCTGCAGAGAGTCCAATGATCTTAAAAAGTAAAACAACATCACAAATCCCTGAAACAAAGGTAAACCCATTTTAAACATCTTTAGTTAGTATTTATGCATCTTTTGCATGAAAGTTGCTTAGACATGAAATTTTGTCTTTCTGTAATTCTTACTTTGCTTATCGATAATGCTGGGAAGCTAAAAGTTGGGTGTGAAAATGTTCATGCAATTCAGTGCATATGCAGTTTTGTAATTACAAAGTTGACATTTGGTTTTCTCCAAATAGACCAATATAAATTGTGTTTTCTATAACTTATCAATTTGCAGTTTTAAAGGCCTTTTTAATAATGCTGAGGTGAAATAAAACTTTTCTAATATGTAAAGTACACGAAGGATAGAATTATGTTAAATGCATAAAGGAAAGTCATAGGCACGAGACTGATTTTAAATGTGTGTGTGTTTGTTGCTGTTGCTTTTTGTTTTAAATTACTGAGCCTTTCCCTTCCATGCCACATCCCCATCCCTTGCAAAATTCAGAAGTGGTCAGGTGTGGGGTTTTGATTCTATCCACTAACTTGCATATGCATGTTTATACACCCACAAACTGTAAAAAGAAAACTGAGTAAATGTGGCTTCAGGGGAAAGGAAGGAGTGGTGGGCACAGATACCAGCTGGAGCTTGATGCATGTGTTCTCTTCTGTGGCACCATTTTGTTGTTGATGTGGGAATGTAGCTAAACAGTGGCTACAGATGCTTCACTAAATAAGGATCCACATAAATTCCAGCTGTGAACTTGTGATTCATCCTTCCTTGCACAAAAGATATGTTTCAATATGTCCCATTATGTTCCATATTTGATTTTTATCACACACTGTGTGCCAGTCTAAATCTCGTCTACATGTTTTTTATGTGTCCTGTAAACCTTTCTCATCCTCATTTGAATTAGGCTCATAATGTATCCCAGCCTCCATGCAAAAAAAAAAATCCACATTAAAATAATACAGCATCCTTGTAAATAATTTTTTAATGAATCAAGTACATGAATAATGTATCTATGTAACCACCCTAACATACAGTCTGGACATATATACAGAAAGTCATACTAGTCCATTTGAAAAGTATTTCTCTTCATTCTAACTCCACTGTCCTTAAAATGATCTGAGTTCTAAATATTTTCATCTTAAAAATACTTGTATCTTACTTTACCTAGTGTAAATGGATTTTTGTGATTTTTATCTGCAGTCTTTTCAGGTATCGTGTACATAGCTTCTGTCTATATTTTTAAGAATGCAATTCAATGATCAGAGGATAAATACTCTCATTTTGAATTATGAATACTCTCCATTGTTAAACCACTTATGCTCTCTGAGACTCACTGGAAACAATTGTAAAACCATCACTGGTTTCATGGTACCAAATAAAATATATTCATTAATTTTTATTTTTATTTTTAATATTGCTGTTATCCACTGCATTCTCTAGATTCAGGATAATTTTCTTCTGCTGCTGTAAGTGTAGATATGGAAATTGGCATCTAGAAACAGACATCCCTTGCCCCTAGAGCATACAAAACCCAGTAAACTAAAATATTAAAAAGAAACAAACAAACAACAACAACAAAAAAGAAACAAGGGTTTAAAAAATGCTAGCTGAATTGCACTGTATGCTTTTGAGTTGGCTTATTATAATGCAGTTATGAGACATAGTCCCTGCCTCCTAATTGGGGTGAAATATGGCTGCTGGTCATCTCTGTTAGAAGCATAGTGCTGCTAAAGCTTTGCTGTAAGTTTTATGTGTGACGGATGTTGCTGACTGTCATAAGACTATTCAGAACACGAGGCAGAAGTGAGCATTGCGTTAGACAGCTGTAGTCTTAAAAGTATTTGTCCTAGTGAAGGTAAAACCTCAGAGGTTGCTATAATTATTGAAGTAATGATTAAAGTACTAAATTTGGTCATTGGCTTTTGCAAGTTAATGAAGCTAATGCTTCTGTTCTGGCACAAATTTAAAATGCCAGATCAGGAGCAGGATGAATGCTTTCAGTCCTCAAAAGTTAAAGTTGCTGTGCAGATGATGCAGCAGATGACTGAAGAGAAGTGCTACAATACAGTTCTTGAACAAAGGTTTATCAAAACAAATATTGATATCTGCTACAAAGAAGCATCACTTAGCTGTGTGCAGAATTAGACTTCAGTATTTTTGCCTACTGTGTTGGGACTGGGGGGAAATCTAGTAAAAATAAGTCTGTTAATAATTGAAATTCTCCAGGCAAGTCAGATATCAACATTATATGAACATTTTTCAACAGATCAGGTAGTTAATTAGTTTGTATTTTAAACTGAAGGTCATCGTGTTATAGATTTCTGTGGGAACAAAAAGAGAGAGCATCTAGTTAAAATGATGGGTAAATGTGGACTATTCTCAGCAATGCCTGAGGTACCATTGAGTTGAACCACTGGCTGCTGTCAAATTCCAATCAAAATGCAGATAAGTTTAGAATAAACATAATAAGGTGTTGGTGTGTTTCCAGAACTGTAAAAAAAGACTTTAACTGGAGAAGAGACTGGAGATTAACAGTTTGTTTTACAGCTAAGTTAGGTATTTCAAATCAAGTGACTGGTGCTGCTTGTAACGAAGCATCTGTAAAGTGTGTCAGTGTGACGTTGGTATTTTGTGTTCAAGAAGTTCAATGTCAACACAGCTGTGACTTACCACTTTTAGCAACCTCTCAACTGAGAATTAGATAAAATACCTTTAATTTGGGCATGGGGCTGGGGGAGAGTACTGGGATGGGAGTATAATTTCAAATGCTATTAATTTTCACAAAATAACATTTGTGTGCTTTGTCTTGCCAGATAGTCTACAATGCTTTTCCTCATTTCACGTGCCAGGCTGTTTTTATATTATCATTTCCTTCTCTGCAGTGTTTATCTTTTCTGAAAATGGTGAAATGTAAGCTATTACAGACTGGGTGGGTGGCACACATTTGCACAGTAACTTTTAAAACACAGAGCAAGCATTTTATTTGGGTTTTGAAAACCACTGAGAGAACTTAATGCAGCTGCTCTCATGGCATCAAAGTGAAACATGTAAAAATCTCACTTTCTATTCTAAATAACCTTAGGGCTGTTGAGTCAGATATTTCCGGGTTGACGTGTTTTGCACAGGAGTGACAGTGGCATTGAGTATATATAGTAAATCTTAATGTTCCACTGAATCTCTTCAGTCTTTTATGAGCTTCAAAAGGTACTCATCCTTAACAAAATGTCAAGTTAAAACATGTCACTTTGCCATAGTTGAAATTACTTACTTGTTTTTAATCAAAAAGCAACTCTTAATGGGCTGTTTTACTGTAGGCAGTCAGGAAAGGAGCTTTCCAGTTTAGCAGCAAGTAGTTCTTCTGATCCATTATTTGCTGTCAATTCTACTTCTCATCCGGCAATGTAAAAAGGGTTGCATGACTGAGGATGCTGTATCAGGATGATGGTGCTGCTATGCTAGCTAGAATTTATATTTTTAAGAAAAGTTAAGCAATTTTCAATGCATGTCTTTCAATTCCATTAGGCATTAGTCTTGTTTCCTAGGAACTTTACTATATCGGTAATCTCTGACAACAGCAGAGGTAATCTTGCTGATAGTAAAGGTAATTTATGGTACTCTGCTCTCTGATTTTAGTTTCCTCAAACAGAGGATGACTTTAAGATGAGAAGTGCTGTATATTCAGTATAATCCTTGAATCTTATGCTGTGAAGTAGAAGGCTTTCTTAACTCGAGGCACTCAGAAGCTTGAGTTATACATGCGTAGTGAATTCAATTCATATTCTTTTTAATACTAAAATGGCTCTTCAGTCTCTAGGTCTTATGTCAGTTAATAATCCTCCTTTTAAATATGCTGTACATATTGTAGATGGAGCTTGACAGACTAGTCAGTGTCTCAAAGGTCACCACAATACTATTAGCTAGGTAACTGTGTTGTTGGTTTCTGTTACACTACCTGTTAACTTAAAAAAAAAAAAAAAAGAAAGAAAAAAAAAAGTGGACTTTGTTTTAGACGAAAACCTTAGTTGTGCCTCTCTGCATCAACAAGTGCTTCAAATTCAGAGTCATGTCTTGTCAGTGAAGTTCTCTAGAGCATTCTGCTGATTCAGGTATGATGGATGGTCTCATTCAGGTTGTTTTTGTGGTGTTTTTTTTTTTTTTAGTGTGAAAAAGTAACAGTGAGGATGACTTATTTTAATTTTGTTTGTAATTGCCTTTTGTAGCTTTTATTATGTTTTGAGGGCTTATTTCAACACCTAAGTAATAGGAACATTTAAAGTCTTCTAGAAATTCTTGTAACTTCAAAGCTGCATGTGTTCCCTCTCTGTAGCATGAAAACACTTAAACAACTAAGGTATGTTTTAAAAGCAAATAGGAAAATCAAGTCTTTAAACTCCGTTGTTATTGTTTTATTGAAATATTTACAACCACAGCTCCAAAAACCTGCACACCTCTGTCATAGCTGAAAAAACATCCAGAGAAAAATCTCCATTTTGGAGGGGGTAATGTGTACTTCTCATTGTAGTTTACAGCAAAAATGTTCTCATTCTTTTTTTCTTCTCGTAACTAACAGTCTTCACTTGTTTGTTATATTATTGAAGTAATGTAACTTTACAAGGCCAGGTTCAGATCTGGAGACATGACTTGCAAATGGTAAAGCTACTTGTTTTTTATCTAAGACAAGGACTGTTCCTGAGGCAAGTTCAACTATGCTGTTAATATAACTTACATTTTTTTTGCCTAAATTGATTGTGCAATGCTAGACTTTTTAGAAGTTCATTCAGAATTCATGTTGGACATGTTGCTTTTTCTGTCACATACAAGAATTTTAATGAAACCGTAGGGTTCTTTAGAGCTGGAGATTAGTTTGTAGTCATCCATGCATTTTCAATCATAAATTAAATGTTCGAGTAGGTATATATTTCACTTTTTGTAGGTATTTTAATTTAATTATTGTCAATGTTTTGCTTCTTAAGAATATGTTCTTCATAATTCATTATCCAAAGATATCAGCTGAAACTCCAGTTATTTACATTGCTTTCATTTGCTTTTATGTTTATTTTAGCAAAACAATTTGTGTGCTTCCATCATTCAGCAAACACTTGAGCTCCTTATGGGATTTCCATTGGTGTTCAAATAGTTAAAACATTACTAGACTTTAAAATTATATTGTAAAGTGAGCAGTATCACCCTGGATGAAATAAATTTCCCATATTCTAAAAATAAAATTATTGCAATGGTTGTCATCTGCAAACATTACACACAAATGTTCTTTTGTATTACATGATCGTTGTCACAGAGAAGCATGCTGTAGAAGTGATTTTTTCTTTATGTGAGATAGACAAAAAAAATTGCAAGTTCATCTAGCTAGACACTCTCTAAATATTTTTGAACTACTTTTGCAGTGTAGAAAATTTCCATTTTAATTATATTGCTACAGGTTAATGCAGGAATGGGAAAGATGCTAGAAGTTAATTCATATCCAGCCAAACTCAGCTAATTTCTTACATCTTTATACTGCTACATTTCCTTCTCCCCTTCTCCCTTTCCCATTACTTTTAAATCTCCAGATTCCAGATATATCAAGAAAACATTTAAGATTTCATATTTCAAATATATTCAGTCTTCACAGAACTATTTGAACTGGCATTTCTTAGTGTCCTTGTCCCTACCCCCCCGCCACACAGCTGTCACTAACACAGGAAAAGGACTGGGGGAGGGAAGGAGGGAGCCCTGCTAAAATCGTGTCACGTAGCACTAATTCATCTGCTCTCATTAGAGTGAGCGAGGGACAGCAGTGATGGCCAAGAGCTGCACTCCACACATGACACACGAACAGTTTGGGGAATAGAAAATTGCTTTCTCAGGAAGCCCAGCCAATTAAGGACTTGACCATATTGAATGTCAAGTGTTAATTTAGGTTTTTCTTCATTTTCCCAGTAGTAATGCGGGTCCTGTGATGAGCAAATACATGTCAAGTAAAAGTTGATTGCATGAAGGACCTGGGTATTATATGTCACTGACAAGTCACAAATGTACTCTAGTCTTTTAACCCCTTAGGTGAGTCCGAAAAGGGGGGGAAGGGGAGTAACAGAGGGGAATTAAATGTGCTATAATGATAAGAATAGATAGCTTATATTAAGGAGAAGTCTGGATGGGACAGACAGGAGTAGAAATTTGTGCAAGAGGCTAGCACACAGACTTTCTGCAATCAGTGCACATATGTGGTATCTTTCTGTGTTATAATTAATAAACAGACCTAAAGGCCCCCTTAGGATTCTTTAGGGTTTCAACCAAGCCTATGAAGTGTGCATGTTATGTCCTACATAAGGTTTCATGAGAAGAGAAGGAAAAGAAGTGCATTGTGCCAGAAATATAAAATATTCCTTAAGGTGTGACCTGTTTTGAAAGAAAATAATTTTGCATTCTTTATGAAAAAGAAAATATACATATTTCTGAGGTCTTTGTTAAAAAAAAAATCAAAAAGAAAATACAAAGACCCCATGTGAAAGCAAGAAATTATAAAACATTTTACTGTCAAAAACAGATTTACTTTCCATCTTGTGTGTTTCTCCAGATTAATTTCACACCCATCAGAACCCCCCCCAAAAGGCCACCTACCCTCATCTTATGTTGTACTTGCCTGTACTAGAGAAGCAGAGGATGGCAAAAGCACTAGTACTGAAGTCTGTTTAAGTGCAGTAGCATTTACTTTTACTAGAAGTGAATACTTACATATCATCTATAGCATCTAATTTCCATTCATCAGCATATTATTTACATATGAATGTTCTGAAAATAAGAGAGTGTCTGTTTCTATTGCAATTGTATAATTGACCAAAAAAATTTCCTACTACAATGTAGGCGTTGCTGTGTAGTACAAATACAATGAAATAGAAGTGGCAATTATGCAAGCACCTAGAAAATTGTCCACACCTTTCTAATTTCATGTAAAACAGTAAAAGCCACTTAAGCTTTTCAGGATTTTTTTTTTTTGAAATTATTTGTTGTCCCTAAATTTTGGTTTCTTTGTTAATATCTAACCCATAGATAGATAACTTTGTTTGAAGCTGGTCAGTAAACACTCCATTCCTGTCACAAATATTACTGAGCTGATCCTAGTTAGGATAGCTTTTCCCTATTGCTCCTTTGCATTTTGCTCCTCTGCATTATGATGAAGATATGTAGGTAGCAAGATACGCTCCCACTGTGTGTGCCGTATGTGGTGAACAGACATACAACAGTATTCATTCTCATGGGGTGGTAACTTGACACTTAAAATGAACACAAAGTTAACGAGTAAGGGTTAAATTGTGAAAAAAAAAGACATATTTCCCAGGCAAAAGCAATTTATGTTTTGAATTAGTGCTTTCTGGACTGATATTATTTTTTTCTATGCATATAAGTGTTGTCTATGTAATTAAAAGGAACAAGTTTTATGTAAAGAAACGGTTTCAAGAATCTGACCTTAAGACCACCAGTAATACTTTTCTCACTCCAGTTCTACTTCAGGTTTGTGTGGAAACTCCCCATACATACAAGCCATAACAAAATAAACCAAATTTACTTCTCCCTCCCCAACTTCCTCTCCTTTTTATTTTGGAAAGCAGTGTCTGTAGATCTCAGCTGGCATTTAGAATGGCGTTTTAATCGTAGCAGCTTCTCTTCTGCAAGGTGTGCAGAGGGATTTTGCTAAGTTTCCTTAAACTAAATTCTGATGATGGCATCTCAGGTTGCTGATTCAAGATTTTACTCCTCTGTGGTGTCACTTTTGACGGATGGTACCTAATGCAATCAGCCACTCCTAAGGCAAGGCCTTCCTTTGACCAAAGGGTCCAAAGGAAAAAAAAAAAAAAAGAGAAAAAAAGAAAAAAAAATTCCCACCACCCCACAACCCTCCACCCAACAACCAAACAGGGCAGGCTGTTTCTGAATTGCTATTTCCCAGTGCTTTAGCAGAAGATGCCTCCCTTTGCGCATGTTTTTGATAAATTTAAGAAGTCAAATCACTGACACAGATGGATAATCCAAGTGTATAGGGTGAAGAGTTATAAATTAACACATTATTCCCTCTTAATGTGAAATACTTGAGAATGCATTTTCTCAGTCCCCTGACATCTACCCAGTGAGGGCTCGCATTGTACTTTTCAAGTGGCATTGATTTGTTAAAGCGCTGAATTAGCATCTCAGGCCAGCTGCCTGTTCCACTGTTGTGTTGTTGGGTTCATTCTCTCTCTCCCTGCCTTGCTTCCTGCTGCCTTGGCCACACACAAGGCTTCAGCCTGCTTACCCCAGCTTTTCCCCTCTGTTATTTTAGCTAACCAGGTAATACACTCACCAAATGTGCCTTGCCGAGCCCAGTAAATTAACATATTTCTCACTGCATAAAGCTTGTAATATGCACGTATGCGTATGCATGTGCTTGTGTGCATAATATTTTTGGTTGGACTGGGGAAGAAATAAGCAGGGGGTGGAGGGGATAATGTGGTGGGCTGCCAGGATGAATGGCTGTGTTTACCAACCTCATTCTCTAGTGAAGTTACACATTGTTCTTTTATTTAATTTGTGTTGTGATGAGGTCTTCCATACAGCTGCTGAGTCGAAGAGGAAAGAGGGGAGAAATATAAGGAGTGTATGTCAAGTCAGAAAAGCAATTGAAATGCAGTATTAAACAGCGTATCATAGATCTGAATTTCAGAGTCTCCAGTACTCGTCTAGTTGTTCATTAATGAATCTCTGTACAGATCTGAGGACAGTTTGTGCTTACATGTCTGTATTGAAATAGGCTATTTATAACTGTGCTTTTAAAAATCATTTGTAATTAGCTGTTTTTAAGACTTTCCTCTTCCAGCCCCATCTTTCCTCTCTCAGTCTATCTCTACTCCTGCTGTCTTAGTATTCACTTTTAATGTTTTCAGTGCAACTTCATATTTCTCATGGTGGCACCTGACAGATTTGTAGCTATGCCCTGACTGACTAAATTACACTCATAATACGTGCATGGCAGTAATGAAGATTATGTACATGAAATTAATATTACATTTCATTTAAAATGGCTAATAAAATAGTCATATTTTTATCTGTGGTTCCTTGGCATAGATTAACCAGGTTTCTAGAGTTTGCAAAAGGTTCTACAGTGCAAATCAATGTTGACTAGTGGAATGACATTCTTTTATATTACACATTCATTATTCCTGCACTATTTTGAATATCTTTTTCTTTCCATTGTTTGCTGTGAGAGTTTAAGGTAATTTCTTTCATGTGCTAGGCTTCTGACAATGGAAATTTCAGCAATAATCAACAGAAATTTTCCTTTTTGTCTTCATAACATGACAAATTCTGTTGTTTGGGATACAGTCCTCCTGGAAAACCTTTTCTTCTTGTAGGTGAATAAAATTTTTCTAGTTATCAGAAACACAATGCGATAAAGGTATGAAATCTCAGATGAACTGAATAAGATCCATACTGGTTAAAGATTTTGTTTATAGATACCAGCATAATCTTCAGACAATATTCAGTACTAGTTATGGGCCCTGTTTTGAAGATCTTATTTGCCTTTAACCCAATGAGACACTTTGACTGCGTAAAAGTATGGATTAGATTCCTTGCCTATTTACATTTTATCTTTGCAAAGGTTATGCACCTAATAAGCTTTCAAAGCTTAATAGAACTAAAGTATTTGCTATTTTCAAAATTTGTATCAGTTTTCAAATATAAAGTAAAAAAATGTTCTCTGCCTTGAGGTGCTTACATTCTAAACCTAAACTCAACAGACCAAGATTAAGATAATGTCCTGGCTGAGTAATCAGACCTGACTCCATAGAGATATTTTTTTGGCAGATAATAGTTTTAGAATTAGTATGCCTTTATGGAATTGAGGGGATGAAGCAATTTTTGTCATTTAACAGGCATGTCAGAGGCTAATCGAAACCACCAATGAGATAAAGAGTAGAAACTAAAAACAGCAGGTCATGTTTTTACAGTAACACACTACCTTGTTCAGAGAGCATTGCTAGCATTGCCATTGTAACTTTGTGCAGCATGCAGAGGACAAACCAAGTGTGCCCTGCTGTGTTAATATTACATAAACATGAGATGCCATGCTGAAGTGCATCTGATGTGCATTGTATGCAGATGGATATGTTTCTATTATTTTAGGCAAAGAGGGTCTCTGAACCATTGGAGACTGGTTTAATCATGCAAGTGATATACTTGGCTTAGGGGACCAGCAGAAATAAATGCCGAATAAATGCCCTCAGAGCACCTAGTGTCATAATTTGTGGTGGTTTTGGCAGAACCTTCTAAACTCTGTTTGAGCAAAAGGGGAAATAAGAGCAAGGATCTGCAGAGGGGCTAGTGGAAGACATGACTACATACACACAAAACTACTCACAATGCTAAGAAGGATAGATCTCTCCTTCCATGCCTAAAATTCAGTTCAAATCTGGAACACCAATTCTTTGGTATCAGGAATGTCTAATGATTAAGGTAGCATGGATTTTATCAAAGCTGCTAAAAGTATCCATGCCATGTTGCTGTAGAAAGAAGTAAAACAGCATTTTTAGCAGCCACAGATTTTAAGCAGAATTACTCATGAGGATGTGAAGCAGTGTCCAGTTTGTGCTCCCATGTCTTTACTAGGGTTGTTCCATGCACTGGCTGAATTAAAACCTTCATTGATGATGTACTTAAATCTTCTGTTGTCTTACAGAAATCAACACAGTTTTGTCCCTACAGACTTCACAATTTAATAGGAATATAATAAGGTGCCAAGAAAATGTGGAGAGCAGAATATCAACACAGCTAATCAGACAAGAAATATGGTCAGAAAAGATATTTCATATTATAAAACAATGCAGCTTTTAGTAAAGAACTTTATTTTAGTCCTTTTATTATTTTTTTTATGAGAGACACATTAGAAGTTGAACTTAGAGTGATCCAGAGAGATACATTTGACTGGAAGTCTGTTTATATGTATTCAACTCAAAGAAGTTGTAAGTACATGTGTGGGTGTAAAATACATCATTAATTTCTTCTGCCCAATTTTCAAATTATTTGAAAGCCCTTTAAGAAAAAAAAAAAATATATATATATATATGTTACATAAATCCTATGGAAAAGGACTTTATTTTTGCAGAAGCTGGCACCCAAATAGAGAATTAAGTTACTACCATGGGTAATAGGGCAAAGCAGAAACTGCATTGCTAAATGCCACTCCTGTTTCTAACCACAGGGACTGAATTGTCTCTATAGAGAATTTAATATGAGGTATTGCTAGTGTTCCATGATTAAATTCTTCTGTTATTTCATATTTTTGTGCACCGTTGTTTGCCCAAGATGCCAGGAGCACTGTGAGTTCCCAGTAAGAGGAACAATTTGTAGACATTAGTTCATAACTATGGTTGCTCAATAAGAAATAAAAAGCATGAATGACAGGTTACACTACAGTTCCTTTGTCAAAGCATTCTCTACATTTTAGTCCACTCTGCCAACCTCATTTTAGTAACAATGATTCTTCCTCTGCTCACTGCAATGACTATCAATAATGTCAGGTCATGATGCAGTTGTACAGCCCTTCATGACTTGAAATAGATGTAAGCCTGCCTATTTTATGATTATCCTATATTGACCAAGCTTTGAGTGAGAATTTTCTAGACCTTGCTTTAGTTCCATGATGGAACAACAAAGGAAAGGGGTGCTGGTGGCCAAGCTGTAAAGAGTTTTTCATATTATAATAAAAAGACTCTTCTAATAAAGAGTCTTGAATATGTCTAATTCCCTGAATGAACTGTATGGATCTCTGTTTGTGAGCCAAAAGATAGTTGATGGAAACAGCAAAGTTCATGTAGCGGACTTTCTGTACATAATTTCCTTATCCAGTGCAGGCAGCCATTTGCTACCATGTCAAATAAAGGAGAGTTTCTCCTAGAATGATGATTTTTTATGAAGGTGCACATGTTTCTACTAGTTCTGTTTGGGAAGAAGGCTGTATTCAACCCCTTGGGAAAGTTTCCATGCAGATGGTGGTATGGGAGCCCCAAGAGCTAGCCCCTGGCAACTTAGCACACAGCTCATTCCAGCTCTTCTGAGGAGGAGGAACAGAAGGACTGCACTAGCTTGATACCTCAGCATCCAAGCCCCATGAACTCAGTGGAGGACTGTCATTTCAGATGCTTCTCCAGAGATATGGGAACCTGAACAAGCAGCCAGAAAACTTTTAACTGAAGATGTGAATTCACTAACTCGCTGCCTTCTCAGGACTCTGCAGCTGTCTCCTCTGGCACTAGCCCTTGCATTGATTCCAAATTCTAAATAGGAAAAGATCCGTATTGCTTTGGAGGAGGAGTCATAAAAGCATCCAGATGTTAATTCTCTTGTAACTTCCACCAGGCTTTTGTTGGTGTTAAATGTCTATCTTCCATCACACCTCAAAGGTACTCCCCCCTAGTTTTTAATAGTCCATTCATTGTCTTTCTTCAGACCACTACCTTACACTGTCTGGCTTTGTGTCAAACACTGAGTAGTCCACGTATTTTCTCTCTCTCTCTCAAAAATGGTTGACTGAGTTGTTTTTTGTTTGTTTGTTTGTTTTTGCTTTTCCTTCTGTGTAGCTGTTTCCCAACATGTTCTACACAGGCAGAATTCTGATTGACAGGGTTGATATTCTAATGTTCCACTATCTTCTTTCTATCTTGTCAGCAGAGTAAAGGTTAATGGTGCACAGAAATTTCTAGACATTTAGAACCTGTTTGCTACCTTCATCCATTCTGCTGTCCAAGGATTGACTGACTATCCTAAAGAAAATGTAGCTTATAACATGCAAGGCCGCTGTTCCTGACCCAGGCTTAAAGAATGCAGCAGAATTTCAGAGTGTTTTCTTTCTCATTGGAAATGTTCAGGGCTGAGGATTATTTGGAACGGTTTGAACCAAGCCCTCTGTGATACATTTAGGAAGTGGTAAGGTGCCTGGTATGCTGGGGAAGTGTGTACACAATGGAAACCATTGATGGTTTTTCTACAGAGATGAGCTTCAGTAGGGATCTTTCATCTTTCCCAGATGGACACTTCGTCAGCTGTCAAGAATAGGTAGAGCAGTGAACAAGGAAGGATATTACTTTTCTTCCCATTCTGTATAATGTTAATTTTAACTCCTTGAGAATTCTGAGGACCTGAGAAAGAAAATGGGTATTGTACCTTATTTAGTATCTTTTCCAAACATTAAATTTTCCCTTTGCAACCTGGTGGCCTCTGGGCACCTCCTTATGTGGAGTCACACTTCTTCAGGGTGTCTAGGAGGTCACAGCGAAATAGACCATTCTCAAGACAGAAATGTCCACTAATTCTGATGTTATTTTTTAAATCAAAGTCAGTCCATGGAAAGTGTCCATCTGAAAGAAAGGCAAGAAAATATGACTGGACCTCCAATGTGTACCAACACTGATAGATGTTCTCAGCTATACCTTAGAGAGCCATTAGCTTGTGTTATGTATATATTTCCTGTTTTTGTTGAGTGATGATGGTGCTGCTGGTACCAAACAAAAGTCTTAGCTTCAGTAGACCCAGACTATTGTTGCAACTTTAGTCAGAATCAAGATGTGTTTTACAACGTGCAGCCCCAAAAGACCTCTCAATCCCTTTTCAGCATAGCAGTAACCCCTCCATCTATACTCTATACTTAAGTAAATTTTACCCCAAATCAGAGTTGTTTAAAGTTGTTTAAAGCAGAGCTAAGTAGAAAGTACTATTTCTTCCTTATCAGAAGGAACGAATGAGAAGAAACCCTGTTGTACGAAAGGAAGTAATTATAAGCACAGACAGGTAATGTTGAGCACTTGAAAGCCTGGACCACATAGATATATTTGAGGTTGCAGGCAAAGACTCCTAAACTCTACAGTCACTTATATAAATACCGAATACATCCATGCATATTCTGGGTAGAATTAAAAGTAGGTCTTTTGAAAAGATGCCCATATTTTTACGAGTTGTGGATTTACGTTAGTGAGATACTGAAAATTTCCTGAAATGCCTGAGTATACCTTTATAAGAACAACTGTGGTGTTCTAGCAACAAGGTCATATTTTTCAGAACAGAAAACAGTTTCTGAGAACTTTGAGTTCTGAGTAAGTATATTATCATCCACAGACTAAATTTAAAGTATTGTTTGCCTTCAGCAACAGAACAGCTTTGATTGCATATATGATTATTTAACTTTCCTCTTTCCTCTAAACGCAGTTCTTCATGCTGAACATTTACAGCACTGTGCTGCATGTTAATGGTAAACATAGAGCAAACTTGACACTGTATAGACAAATGTATTGAAAAATATTTCGTATTTGTAAGGAAACACTTCTTTTCATTCCTTATCGCCCAACACAACTACTAATTGTAATTTAAATGAAAAGTGAAGATTTTTTGCTATAACCAGAAGGAAATTCTGTGTATACTAGACCATCATTTGCAAAACTGCAGCTACCCCCCAAAACTTATTTGCATCTTCACATCATGCCATAAACTAATCTGTAACAGGGTGGAGATTATAAAAAGTCTGTTCTGTGGGCAGCCTAGCTCATATTTGTCCAACATTGGATTTCATTCTCTGAAGTATGTGATACTAACCACTGTTCACTGTGGCTGCTTTGGCATTTGTAAAATCTCTGTTGTTCTAGAAAACAGAGAATGAAGCTTGAATTTCCTGAAAACATACGCACTAGTCAGACAAAGTTGGAGTCCAAGGAACCACTGCTTTCTTTTGCATTCCGGAAACATGATTCTCTACGGAAAAATCACACAAAAATTATTTTCAATGCCAATGACCCAAGGCATTCTTCATCAACAGACCTGATAATCTGTTGTGCATTTTAAAATACAGCACTTGGATGTCGTTTTATATTGATGGAATAGCTTTCTAACCTGTGCTTATTTCTCCTGACCTCCGGGTAATTACATGAGGAGATATGGTTCCAGATGTTAAGACGTAAAAACAAGATGCTATCTAACCAAGCCCATCTCCTGGGCTTTCACATTTGGTAACCTCTTTCTTCTCCTCTTCCTCTCCTGTTTGCACCCTACTTTTGATGCTCATATGGTAATGTCACATTCACTCTGTAAACTCCTTGGGAAGAGGGACCTATCCTCTTGGGTCTTTCTGTAAAGCATCTGTGGAACCACAATGGCATGTCAATAATAATGATAACGCGATAATCAGTCACAAGGGAGTGCTAGTCAACTCTCATGAGTTACAATCAATGTTGTGTTCTGCAGAACTAGGAATGCTTTTATCTCTTAATTTGGTTTACACACATCTGTAATGACCTGCATAAGGGACATAACAAGGACACCAGGAATATTGGTGTCAGTTCCCTTTTTAATGCAAGTGCCAAAATAGTTAATAGCTAAGTTTCTAGTTTTTTGAAAATGTTTCCTTACCTGCTTGCTCAGCGCAGTCTGTCCACTTAAACTGAAGGTAATTCAGCAGCAGAAGAATTAAAGCGAGTAATGAAGACGGGCAAAGAACACTGCAACTCTTCTCTATGTTGACCATGCTGCCTGCTATTCGGAACAAAACAAAGTAGGTAAAATCTGTGCTGGTAGCTTCAAAAATCAAAATATGAGCTAAACACTTCTTGTATACGGTTCTGTTGCACTATACTTCCTATTTGTATTTGCCGCAATCTTATCATTATACAAAAGGGTTAACAGAGGGCAAATGAGACACTTAATGTATTCCATTTCCCATCAGCATTCTTTATAAATCATCAAGGAAATACTTATACATTTTCCCCCTTTTCTTTAATTAC
Organism: Cygnus atratus; assembly: GCF_013377495.2. Taxonomy (NCBI): domain Eukaryota; kingdom Metazoa; phylum Chordata; class Aves; order Anseriformes; family Anatidae; genus Cygnus; species Cygnus atratus. Next base: position 35,146,218 of record NC_066396.1, on the reverse strand, counting down.
AGAAAAATATAAAATGCCACTAGAATATTGAAGTGTTCGTAGCTCTGGTAACTAGTCCCCTAAGCAAAGTGTTCTGTCGGTAATCATAACCTAATTGCCACAGGCAAATCGAAAGGGTTCTTTTTTGGTGTTGTTGTTTATTTGTTTGTTTTGCTTTTTCGTATTGATGGTAGCAGGTGACATAAGTGGCGGAAAGGCCTTTGAGTTTAAACAGAGAACATTCGATGATAACAATAGTATATATTTAAAAAAAAAAAAGGAAGTTTTTTCAAAAAAAAAAAAGAAAAAGAAAAGAAAAAAAACAACACAAAAAACACCCTCTGGCAGATGATCAAGTGCTTGTTGAGACAGAGCAGCAAGTCAGTGAAATGCGGGAGTTGCCTGCTCAGTGTTGTGACTCTGCAGAAGTCCTGAAGTGACACACGCCTCGCACGCCTGTCACAACGCCGAAACAGGCCAGGGGTCACGGCTAAGAGCAGGGTGTTGCTGGATAAGGTTGAGGAAGCAGAGGTGGCCCCTCTGTGCTCTGTGTGTGGGTCTGTGTACTCCTTTCCCGTCAGAGCTGCCCCAGCACAGCCAAAAAAGCGGTTCCTTGGCAGGGCTTAATGGCAGGATGATGTAGTCTGTTGTGACTAGTGCATTCCTTTCAGGTTAAGCTAGGGAAATGGCATTGTGTTAAAATTCCAAGTCGCATGAATGTTTTATTGCCACAAGTGCATTCAGGCCTCGAGGGGAGCGTGTGTGGTGGGGTGAGGGGGAGGGAGGGTGGCCCAGCGACTCGGCAACTATCAGAGGAGCACTTCCCTTGGAAAATTTTACCCAGCAGCATGAAGCTGACGGGCTGCGATAGCCACTTAGACGGGTTTCGCTTTTCCTAAGCTGCCGCTGTTTAAAATCTTGCTGTCCAGACAATTAGCAGCTGAAGAAAATATGACAAGACACACGCAAAGAGGTCGGGAGATAGAGGGGAAGGAATGCACCAGGAGGGAGCTGGGCGGCCTGCTTGTGTAAACTGCCAGGCCTCTCCCCCGGCCCCCTCCCTCCCACTGCCCGCTCCCGGCACGGCGGGGTTTTTTTCCTGTCTGCTGAAGGCCAGGAGTGATCTGTTAACTGTACACCACTGACTGGGAGGCCAAAGCAGCTCATGGTACTGTATGTTACCACCACTACTCCCTCATTCCTCTTTACATTTTTTAAACATCTCTTTGTATTAACGGCTTGATGTGACTCAGAAGGATTTAATTTTAGACTGCCGAAGGACAAAGTAGCGGAACATGGCAATGCCGTGCATTCGTGAGGTTTTATTTTATTTTTTAAGGGAATTAAATGCACCCATCCAATGTGCATTAGTTGTAAGGAGTGATTTCTAGCCAAATCTCTTTTTTTTTTTTTTTTTTGACAGAGAGAGGATATGGGGTTTGCAGTGACAGCCTTCTAGATACAGTCCTTGGAAAAACTTTGCTTGGAGTCATCTTGGAATTTTTCAGTTTCTGTGTGTTTTCATGTGGTCTCAGGCTATTTAAGTCATGTGCCATACATCATTTTAAAGTGAATTTTGTAAATTATTGCAAAATCCTCAGTTCAGAGCTCTGTGCCAATTTTGTACCAAAATTATGTGCGTGTACGTGTTGCTGGTGATTAGTGCAAAAACAATCCGTGGGGGTCTAATTGGGACTTCAGTGACCCATGTGGGTAGTCCAGATCTCTAAAACTCAGACAGACTTTACAGGAAGGTAGGCACCTGTGCTTGGAGAGGCTTGTCACGGAATCCATGTGCCATTTGCACGCGCATCCACACGGATCATCTCTCTTCACCTCACACGTGTGCACTTGTACAGTCACCACAGTCAAAGCAGCAGCAGGGGTGTAAGACTGACCCAGTCTCTTGGGGGACAGCCTGCTCAGGATCTTTATGTGTTATATCCTTATGCAAACGTCCAGGTCCCGGGTGCAAGTATGGTGCTGTATGCGTATAAGCACAGATATTTGTGTTTACAGAAGATATGGCATGAAAGAACGATGTGACAGGTTTTTGGTTTTGCAAGTGAGAAGTGATCACACAGATCACAGAGAAGATTTAATGTCTTGTAAACAGTCTTTTGCAATAACCATGTCACTTCAAAGGTTGTGTGTAAACTTCAGTTTAGTGTTGCTCATGTTGTTAGCATTCTTAGAGCCAGATGGTTTGTTTTTCTGCAAGGGTTCGTCTGGCCCTATATTGTGTGTTTGATTTCTGAATGTTGAGGTGTCAGTGACATCAAGAATTATATGCAGTAATTACATCGGCAAGAGTTAATAAAAAAAGCCAATGATGTTTAACTCTGCCAGGTTAGCCCAGAAAGTAGAGTAATGTATTTAAAATAAAACAAATTTTTATCAGTAAGGGTCAGAAGAATATGTAAGACAAAGTGAACTTCTTCCATCTTATGTATGTCTGCAGTCTGTGTGTACGTGTACATATATATACATATATACATATATATACAGATATACGTGTACATATATATGCAGATTTTTTACTGATATAGATTATAGAGTTTTTGCTTTCTGAATTCTGCAGTTACAACTTGGTATGGTATGTCTTAGCAGCAAACAGAAATACTTTACTTGACTGAAATCCTTTACATTATAAAGCAGATTGATAATTTCTCATTTGTCCATATACCTACCAGGAAATCTAGTTATATGACATTTTTCCTTTAAAGAATGTGACATTAGGAAAGCAAAAGAAATCCCCAAATAACCTATAATAAAATAAATCCTATGTTATCTATTGCATAGGAAGTGTAAGGACACCTATGTTTGTGTGTATGCTGTATTTCTTTTGTTTGCATAAGAAGAGATAATTTTGTCAGATAAACAAGATGTTAATCTGATTAGTTCATTTTTATGATGGCTTGGTGTTCTTAAATAGTTAAATTGATAAGGCTTATGGAGGGTCATAAACTCAAAAAGCAGTCAACCAGAAATGAATAAAATGGTTTATAAATGGAATCAGAATTTTGGAAGCCCTCATTAATACCTTTCAAAAATTCTAAAGAATATGCATTTTGAGTACGTATTAGCTATTTGGAACCAAGTTGAGTACAAACTGTTTACTTACCTAAAGATATCAAAGATATATGCTCATGTGATATATATATATTTTTATGCAACTGTTTGTAAATGCTAAAATTAATTTCCTAAGTCAACTGCAGTACATTGTAACCTTTTCCTGCAAATTAGGATAAAGAAACCTTTTGAAATATCCTGTAAATAGTTTTCACATGTCATTCAAAGATGAGGTAGTTTGACAGAAGGGCTCATTTTATATTGTTAGCTATGAGTCAGACTTCAAAATAAAACAAAATTCTTTAATTTTATAAAAACAGGATACGATCGATTCATCTATAAGTATAATAATGTGGAAGTACAGCTGAAACTAGCACTAGCACAGTTCAGAGCTAGCACTTTGTGCATTCTGCAGTCACTTTCCTCAAGGTGCAAAATGGTAGAGAACCATTTTGTTTTAACTGCTATGTTCAGAAGAGAAAAAGTTGTGGTGGGAATGGCTGAGAATTTCAGAGACTGCTAAGCATTAATTGCTAAATGTGTTTTGGATTTCACGAAATAGTGGAGCTAGTGTAGAGATGTTGAGATTAAAAACAATACATTTAACATGATTTTTTTTTTAACTTCTTGATACTTTGGAATATGCTGACTTTGGGCTTTTATATTTTGGTTTGCAAATGCAAAGTAGAAACTAAAGCTGTATGTTACTTTGATGCTTCTAGTAGTTGGGTCTTTAGAAAGAAAAAAAAAATATTTTGAGTACAAACATATACACACACACACGTATGCATATATCTATATACCTGCATTTATATACACATTTGTATATACATTTATATATACATGCATGTATATACTCATTGAATTATACTAGTGCAAGATCAAATGTAGACTTGTTTAAATCAGTTTAAATTCTGCTGTAACTAGGTTTAACTAAACCAGTAATTCACTTAATGATGGCTCAGAATCTGATCTGGTTTTGTAAGTTCACTGAGCTATGGTAATTAGCTACTTCCACTAACCGCAACAACTATGAGGTAAAAATTTGTGAGCAAAAATCTCTTTCACAGAACTTTAATCATCCAGATTTTATTTCAGGTTCAAGGTGGGCAATAAATGCACATGAATTTAGGTATTATGGTCAAGCTGATATGCAACAATTTTTTAAGCCATAAATTCTGTTATGTGTCTGAACTCAAAGCTAAATCTGCATGAATGTGGCTAGAACTTGTTTAAGTATATCTACATTACTGTTAGCACTGGATCCATTTTTTTGGTATATTCATATATTGATGCAACCTTCCTAATAAAGACAGATCTTTAAAGGTGATACTTACCTACTTTCTGTAGAAATATACTTGATTTGCAATAGTATGAAAGTTTAGTCATTTTGACAATTCTTCCTTGATAGGTCTTGAGATATCACTTAAAGATGAATTTGTACCTGTATTTTGTTTGCGGTGAGCATACTAAGAGAAGTTAGTCTCAAAAAAATGTCTGAGAATTAACAGTTGTACAGTTCATAGGTGGCTTTAAGTACATTCTTTATACACCACTGTCTCAAATGTAAGTCAGTATTTCAGAATTAAAAAATAAAAATTAAAAAAAATCAGTGACTTCTCATCACTTTTACATCTACATATTCTTCATGCTTCCAGATCTGTTAAAGATGTGGTTTTTTGTTTTATTTTGTTTTGTGGGTTTTCGGTATATTCTTTTACACTTTGGTCAAAATTTTCCCAGCTCTTTTAAAAAACTGCAACCTTTTATTTTTCAGGTAGCTGGAAAAACAACAACAAAAACCCACAGCTTTGAACCTTGTTATGTAAATAATTCTTATTAAGAAGTTCTTTCAAGGCCAGATTTGAAAAAAATTATTTGGATATTTGGGCTATGAGTAAGCAAAGCAGTTATGCATAGGGTGATGTTTCATGTGCTTAGAATTAAGCACTTGGCTTTTACATGAAGTCCACATTAGGACAGACTGGAAAATGAGAAATAGAACAATGTGTGTATGTATCTACAAGTAAACTTTGACAGTAAGATGCATATATATATGTGTGTGTGTGTATATATTTCATGTTGATTTTGTGGCAATGTTGATAGTTAGCTTTGCTAGAAAGAAACGACCATCAGTCTCCATGCCCACAAAAATCTGTGGCAAAACAGACCCTGGTGAAGCCTAGTATTAAAATGTAAACTGGAGCGAGTGAATGTGACAATTTATTTTTCACTCTTTTTGTTCTTTACTCTTTCAGGGAAAAAGGATATTTTCAGGGGTCATGCATTTTCAATCTTGTGAGGACAAAATTCCTATAGTAGTTAACAAAAATTATCTTTTATCGTCTTGTAGCATTGTTTCCAAAATTGCCCCAAAATAGACTCTGTGTCTATTAAATTGTATATCAAATTTAGTTATTTTGGGGCTGCTTCTAGCTGTTTTCTTTTATCTTTAGGTAAGCACATAATCTCATCGTAAGCAATTGAGAATTACATAGGGTAGTCCAGTTTGGACCAATAGGCAGACTCAGTAATATCCCTTCTTTTGTCCAGTATGTTTTCACTGGATCGCTCCGATACCTTTTTAGACTCAAATATGAAGTGGAAGGCAGAAACACATACCACTGCATCTCTAGATGTGGACTGAGCCTGAACTTCCTGGGTACTTCAGTTGAAAAAGTGTTAATGCCACTTCCAGGCACTACTTTTTACCTGCACACGCCTACCCATCTCCACCCAATTTTATTAACAGGCCTGTAAAAACATGTTTAAAACAAATAAACAAGGTTCTCCAGGGAGTAGACTGTATTTAACAAAGAGAGAGAAGCAAACAAACAGGTTGCTCCTCACTTGCAAACTGAAGAAGGACAATAAAACTTTAGGAAAGAAATACACGTAGTTCTTGACTTGATGTTGCATGTTTGATGATTTTTCACAGCAAAAGTGATGCATAAACACTGTCACCTGGTCAATATTATCTGTGCCGGGATAAGCAGGATAAGGACAATAAAATGTGCTAACAGTTGTGCTGATTCACAGACTAAAGCATACTCCTACTTTTTTGATGTCTGCTGTTATCTAGGGGTATAATACCAGGTTTATTAAAAAATAACACGTGTATTAACATTTAGTTTATTTATTTAGTTAATCTTCCTCTCTACTGTAACACAGACATGAGAGCAACCACATAATACTCTCAAAAATGTAAATTACTAGTTTTTTTCAGTTGAAATACTTTTTCTTCAGAAGCTCTTCTTCAACCTTTGTAGTTAAATTTTGAATTGTCAGGGCTTATGCATAGATCTCAGAACGAGAGAAATATTGGAAGAAGTATCAAATCTTACATATAGTTTGAAGATTCTCCATGATCCACCCCAGAAATAAGTGCTGCTGAATGTAGTGTTTGTTGGGGAATTTTACTGCCTTTCTGCTCCATCCAACAGTATATTACCTCCTTAGTCTTTTGCTAGAAGTCCCATTTCTTTGTGACCATGCTCATGATGAAGATTTTAGATACAAACTAATTGCAAAGCAGCAGTAAAATAGTTCTTTTCTGAGGCTTTGAAAAACATGTATAACAGAGAGAGAAGAGTTTTTAAATTAATTACTGTACTCATTGACAGGGGTGTGTGTTGGCAGTGTTCTTATTTCACATGAAGCAAATCACGTTCACTCTCTTTTCCTCCTCCATTCTCCACAACCAAATTCATGCCTTACCTACAAAGAAAACCACCTTGATTCATTGATCTCATTCCAAAGACTGTATTATTATGCTCTGCCCCAAACAACTTGTTAATTTAGTATTAGGATTTTACTGATATACTGTCCATTTCTTGGAAAGCTGCACTAGGACGGAAGCCTGGTAATCATGTATTGATTTTTCTTACAAAATATGTTTTAAATTGTTGGTGAGAAAATATGGTTGTAGCATTTTATTTGAGAACAACATGAGTGATAGCTCAAAATGTGGAAACTTTTGTAAATATGACTTTCAACAATGTATTTCTTAAAACAGTATCTCTTTGATCAGAGATTCTTTTTCCTCTGTGCTTTGTTTCTTGGGATTTTTCTTTTATTTTTTTTTCTCGTCTTTTCCAGGCTGCATCCTCTGGTGCAATTTTCATTTAGTAATGAAAACATAGTATACTGTATTGAAAATCTGTCCTTCGTGGTAGTTAGTGTATGGATATGCCAAGTGCCATTATACTGCTGACTTAAGTCATTTCTGCCAAAGTCTTTAAGCCCCACAGGTAACTGTACCTGAGTTCTTTGATCTGCACAGATGCCTTCTCTGGTTATAGTATCTTTAATCTTAGAACTGAAGAAAACACTGCAAGCTTTAGCTTCTGTTTCAGAAATCCTTTTGGATCTTTCTCTTTCTGTGCTAGCTACATGAGTATCCGCTGATTCATCCTTACATTTGCCCTGCTTTTCTGAAAGCATGCCTTTCTGTCATGGCATCAGTTCTGTGTGGGTCCAACAGGCCACAGCAGAAGCTTCCAATGAGAAAAAAAAAAGAAAAAAAAAAGAAAAAGAAAGAGTGTCAGCTTGTAGTCTAGTATATTTTAGGTATGGAACAAAAACTGCTAGAGGGAAAGTGCACACATTACCTGTATGATGTAGGGAAAGAATTGAAACGAAGACTATCCTCTCCTCATTTCCTGTACTTTTCGTTAAGTCTTTGTATCCAGACTCTTGACATCACCTGTGGGACTTCAGAACATGCTGTTGTTACTTGCCTAGGAGTCTTAGGAGTGCTTTCCAGCAGCTGTAAAGCCCCTCTGGAAATGTAGAGAAATTTCCACAATGGTAGTGACATTCCCACCCTTGGTGAATTGCCATCTGACCAGTACACCTCGTGTTGCAGATCTTTCCTTGATGGTCACTGGCATTGGCCTCAAAAGACTGAGTCTCATTTTTGTTTAGAAGAGGGATCTAGATCTGGACATTTTCTGTTACGGGCACCAGCCATTGAAGTCACTACTTCTCTACTTTTGGCCTACCTTTTCTACTCCTGGTCAGAAGAGTATCACTCCTAATTTCTACCATGGTCAGACCTTTGGTGCCCCTGGGCAGACTTGATATTGGAAGGCAGAGTTTACCTATGTATGTCCATAACTGTATGAGGAAGGGAGAAGCAAAGGATTGGGCATATATATATATATATATATTTATATATATATTCATATATATATATTTATATATATATATATTATATATATATTATTTATATATTTATATATATTTATATTTATATATATTTATATATATATTATATATATATATACACATATATTTTATTTTATTTTTCCTATAGCTCAGAATAAGTATTACCTAGAAAACACCTGCTGACATAAAAGGCTGTGCCCTCTGCCTTCCTCTCCGTAATTTCCTGAGTGGGTGGCAGCGATAAAGGTCAGGAGGGATAAATGGGGAAAAGCCTTTATATGCTTGTTGTTTTATCTTCTGTTTCTGCTGATGATACACAAAGCAAGTTGTAAATAGCTCTTTCACACAGAGTTGTTATTCCTTTGAGAGAGATACACACAGTAGCTGTGCTCTCAGCACTGCTGTGCCCCAGGGATTAGAGAGGGACACTTTAAAGACCCTTTTCATTCATTTCTGTATCTTTGACAGAAAGAAATTTAGCTTTGCATCAGACAAATGTCATCCAATCATTAAAGCTCGAACATTATTTCAAAAATTTTAGTAGCAGTCAGCACAGTATCAAACAATCTCAGCCTATGAATTTGCATGACATTCAGAATCCGAAGTGTTTGAATCCTCATACACTGCCTGCCTTTTACACCATAACACAAGAATAAAAGGAACCAAAGGGGAAAAAAAAAAAGTAAGGTACAGATTGTATTTTAAATATGTTATTTTACAATGGAGTAATAACAGGATTTAATTCAATTTATTCTTCTATCAGTCAAACAAGGTTCACAGACCTGGATAATATTAGAATTCATGAAGTGAAAGACACTAAATGCTTGTCTAATTATACTTGTTCTCAACCTGGTTCTAATATTTTTACCATTTGGGAATATAGATGACAAAACAGATTGTAGTGTACATTTCTGTATTAAACTTATCTGAGAATACATTTTAATTCCTGTGAGATAAACTTTCTCTGACATGTTTTTCTGTGACTTAAAATAAGTTCAGGGAGCCTCTGTGGGAACAGGTATCCCTTTTCTCACATTTATAGTACTATCTGTCTCCACTTGCTTACCTTCCCTAGTGCTTGAAATACACTTTTGGTTGTATTGTTAATTTTTGTGGTTTAAAATCAGTGAAGTCCTCTACTTTAAATACTGCTGTAAAATTTACTGTTTGCTACACTGGAGTTCTGCAGATATTAAGGGCCATTTTGGAAAATTCAGGTCTAGTTTGAACCTTAATATGATGGATTTTTGCATATTATAACTAGAAGTGGAGAGAATCCAAGGAGTTTGAAGAGCTAAGATGCAGAATAGATCCAGAAATTACTTTGTGCTGTGTTGCTCTGCATATTGTTTTGGATGATTACAGTGATGATTATGAGTAGAAAAGCAAGATGGGACAGTGGGATGAAGTCTTTCATTTCTGATGCTCTATGAAGCACTTGGTGGTGGTTGGTGGAGAGATGATTATTAATGTGGTACTGGCTTTCTTCTTTGCTTTCTGCTGCTGAATTGAATGATCATTTTCCTATTGACACTTTTCCACGTATGCAGGCCCCGCAGGATGTTAAGTAATTGCAGGTGGGAGGGGAGGTGCTCTACATGACCATGATTGGGAAGAGAAGCAGTCCACACAGCATGTTGTTTCTTAACATGTCGTCCATGCTCCTGAGCTTCACGACAATCCTTGAAACAGAAAAGAGAAGGAAAAGCTGGAATATAAATGCAGAGGGATGTGTGCCACTTTAAGTAGGGTACTCTAGTTAAGGAAGAACGGGAACATATAGCAATGGAAAATGAGAAGTCACAGGGGTTGAGCTGGCCATGCTGAGTATGAAAGTAAAAGGTGAGTGATGAAGAAAGATGACTTTAAAGGTTTGAAAAAGAGTAATGGTGAAAAGTCCAATGTACAAGGAACATTGCAAGTGGAAAGAAAAGGGCTGGTAACAGAACTGAGGACAGAGACCATGTCATTTGGTAGCTGCAGGGTGTTAAAATATACTGACAGAATATACTTTCACTGGATTTAGATCCACTGGAAATTCAGATCTGAATGTGCTTTATAAAGAAAGACTTCACGGAGCCTTTCAAAGAATTCTGAAGACAAGAATGGCTATTTCAAATTAGATTTGGGTCTAAATGGGAAACTGAGAGCAGTATTACAGTATTACTCTGCTTCCTGGAGAAAGTGACTGTTGGCTGCAGTATTCTGGCCCCCTGTCATTTAGAGGGCCCTGAGAAAGATAGTGACTATAAAAGTATGCATTACTAAGTAGCTAAGATAACCTGAGCACAGGATAAAACCATAATTTTCTGTCACTGTCTAAGATTGAAGTGGCCATGGGATGGCAAAGTATAGGAGCTAGTGATTATATTGAAAACCACAATGGTCTTGTTATGAAGAGAACATAACTTGTGACTCTGAGGTTGTGGTAGCTGATTGCATAAGAAAAATAACAACCTCATATGAAAGTCTGTAGCTCATTTAGGAAAATTAAAAAATAAAATAAAAAAATCCTAATGTTAGTAATTACAGTTAATAGTAAATCTAATAGATGTTTCTGAAGCCTTGAAGAAGATACCACTTCTGCATTCTATATGGAAATTTTAAGTCCTATGAGTGCTTCCTTTCAAACACAAAAGTTTGCTTGTCTTCTGGAAAGTGGATACTTGTGCTAGATGAAAGAGGTTGGTTGTGGCTGCCACATTGTACTCGGTGGTGATACCAGTGATATTTCAAACATTGTGGTTCTCCATTCTTTGGGGACATTCTTGGATTTTCAGTGCCGACTTTCTAAAATAAAAAGACTTTCATGTGAAGCACTGTCTCTATATCCACTTATAGGAGATTTTTTTGATAGTTGTGAAGTGGATTTTTTAGAGAGCTTTGAAGTCCTGGAGAGTGCAGGTGTTTGAACACTCGCACATTTGTGTAGTATAGCCTTCAGTCCATCACAAAGGCAACTGTAATGCCAGAATACTGCAACTGTGTATCAGGTCACTACTGCTTTTTAGTCCATCTGAGGTTTAGAGTTCAATAATAAACTAATGGTTTACGTAGGGAAAGCATAAACATTCATATAGGACCTAGTACTATGTTTTAGCCTTCTTATCAAATTCCATTTCTGCTTTCATTTTGTTGTGATAGCCCTGGAATGTCTTTATGTCCTTCATCCATTGCCATCTCTGTGTAGTCTTAGTGTCCATGTCTCTGCTATAGACTATCTCCTAATCTGATGGAGACATATTACCTTTTTTTCTGGTGCCTTCCTAAAGATGTGCTCATTTTCTAGGCCTACAAGCTCCAAAAAAGTATCATTACGTAGCAGTACAGAAGGAAGTTGTCTGAAGAAATTCTCCCTTCAGTTTCACAGTGTAAATTGTCTTTTGGTATTTGTCTTCCACGCTTTTAAATTCTTTCAACCAGAACTGACACCATAGGTGTCTTACACAGTTGATATTTGAAAAACAATGGCTCTGAGGAAAAAGGATTTCTTGCTTTCAGGATTTTATTTTTTGTTATTTTTAAGGCATAATGTCTCAACAAAAGTCTGTTCCCACTTTGTTTTCCAGAGTAAGGACTTACCAATTTATCTGTCATATTGCAAAATCCTCCCTCCAGGTGGGACTAAAATATTTTTCAGACCAATCCATTTTTCTCTAGTGACTTCTGCTCAATAATCCTTCTGGTGAGGGCAGAAGATTCTTATTTCTTCCTTACAGATTTGATTTTAAATCTCTTGAATACCCTAAACATCCTGTTTCAACAGTTTTCGACAATGCCTTAGTGTAAATATTATCCTGCAAAGGCATTTTTTACATACAAATTTGAATTCTTGCCAAAAAAAAGTATATATGTATATTAGCAGTCAATGACAGAAACAATTGTTTGTAGGAAAAAGTTTTAAACTGTGTTAATGGTGGCATTAAAAGTGTGTTTTATTTAAAAGTGGTAGTGTACCTAGCACTATATGAACAAATATTAGATGGGACCCTCCTGTAACCACTCATAACCTAAACAGATGTTCGGAGTGACCCAGATGTGAAACACTCATGGTGGCCCTGGGATGATTGTCTCTCTGAGCATTAAAATTGTACTTTTAATGATAGGACAGAGACATCTTTTCGTAGGTGGCTTAAGGTTTTTGTGCAATTAGTTTCTTTAAAGAAAGTGGAATGCAGTGAGAGCAACTGCCCAGGTGTGAAAAAGGATGTGAAAGAAAGTCTGAAGACAAGGGCTGGGTAAATAGACAAGGGAGGAGGAAGGCTATGGGCTTCAGGGAGCAGAATGAAAGGAATATGATGGGGAACAGAAATGTAGCCAGGAGCAGAGTTGTTCAGAGCCTTGAAGTTTAGGATGAAGAGCCTGGACTTGAATCAGCTTCCTTTACCTTCCACATCAAAGAAGGGAGTGACATGATCCAGGCAATAGGTGAGAAATCCCTTATGCTACAAGTTTCATGGTACATTAATAGGAGACGTACTTACAAAGCTGAAGCATTTAAGAGGGAAAAAGATACTGCGAACAAAATGGTCTGTAGATAAGGAATATTAATTTGATGTTCAAGCTGCACTTTAGTTAGCAGCTGTCTTTTGGTTGGCACTGCTTTTGTGGTACAAACATACATGCACAGTAATCTTTACCCAGAATGTACAGTGAAGAAACAAGGCCACATGGCATTGATATTGTGAGATGAGAAAGCATACATACAATACATCAGCTTTGTGACTATGGCTTGTTCCCTGGGTAGTTGTATGCTCAGAATTAGGACAGGTCAGCCATGGAAAAATGGAAATGTTCTTCATTTTTGTTTTAGCAGTCAGGAGATGTTGGTCACTGGCATTTTTTATTTTATTTTTTTTTAGTTGCATGCAGCTTGAATAATGTAAGGTGTCTCAGTTTGTAGTAGTGTGTCTTGTAGTGGAGAGATCCAAATTAGCTTGTGTGCCAAAAGCAGCCCATCTGCAGGTTCACTAAGCTCTGTGTGGGCTGTTTTTTCCTCAAGAGAAAAATAAGTTACCTCAATCTGAAGGCAGAACTCAATACTTCAGAGTTGTTCAAGATCGTTTTCATTGCCCAAGTTCTTTTTCTTCTAGCTTTACTATCACCACATGGCAACCTGCAATGTAGAGAACTCCAACAGTAATTTTAAAAGATGACTCAAGATGATGGTAAGGGAAGTACAGATTTGAGAAGCATCAAACTGGATTTTTTTTTTTGAATATATATGTTGCATTGTTAATATTCAGGATTTGCAGGGAGTGTGTGAAAGATTTTCTCAAACAAAATTTGACCTGATGGTGCTGATTGGGTTAGAAGGGAGAAGAGTAGGCTGGAATCTTTTTTTTTTCCTCTGCACATGTGTTGACTTTGGCTAGTGGGCATTGCATGTTGGGTCTGCAACAGCTGAAAACTGCCAGTGTTTTGGCTAAAAAAATCCAAGATGCTTCCAGTGTCGAAAGAGGTATGACTGTTTCCCTTGACCAGAAATCGGCACTTTTTGAAGGCTTTATAGGTTTTATATGACCCTGTCTTTTTCCCTTTCTACTTGATATTTTTGTGAAGCAAGCAAGCAAGCAAAGTGGAAATAACAAACAAACAAACAAAACCCCACAACTAATTGCCACGCATTTAGTCAACTGAAATCTATTTGATTTTGTAAAACTTCATATATGAGAGAGTGCCCTCACCCTGTTGTCCAGGCAGTGATCAAGAGAGGGGTTGTTCGTAATGGATTTAAAGCAGGCCCTAAAGAGCCCATACTTGCTTATATATGTATTTATAAAGAATGTACTTTTGGTGGTTTAGCAACTGAAGGGCAGCTACTCTCCATGCAGCTCCATCACTCCCCCTCCTCAGAAGGATAGGGGGAGAAAATACAGTGGAAAAAAAAAAAAAAGACAAGCTCATGGGCTGATATAAGGAGCAGTTTAACTAAAGGAAAAGGGGAAAAAAGAAAAAAGAAAAAAGGAAAAAGAAAAAAGAAAAAAAGAAAAAAAAAAGCAAAGGCCATGTGAAAGCAAAAGGAGAAGACAATTATTAGACAATTATTCTCTGCTTTCCATCAGCAAGCAAAGCCCAGGCACATCTTGGGAAGCAGGGCCTCTGTGCATGCAGTGGCTACTTGGGAGGCCAATGCTTTCACAATGAGTTCCTCCTCCTCCGTGAGTTACACGACATGGCATACCCCTGTGGTGGGTTTAGGTCAGCTGCCCTGGTGATGTCCCATCCACACCTCTTGCCCTCCCCAGCCTGCTGGCTCTGGGGTGGGTGTTGTAGAGCCAGCCTTGGTGCTGTGCCAGCACTGCTCAGCCAAGATTTTGGGGCGATAGCAACACTGGTCTTGCTACACTGCAGAGCACAGCACTACCTGGTCTGCTGTGGGGAACGTGAACTCCATCCCAGCCAGAGCCAGAACAACACTCGAGGCCCTATTTGCTTTCCTCAGTGGCCAAGGAGAGCTTGGAGAGGATGCCATAGTGGCCAAGGGGTTGGTATTCCTCACCATTTCCACAGCAGATCAGTGAGTAGTGTGATGTGTGTGTGTATGTTAGTACATTACTGTGCATGTACATTGTGTTTTCTTGATGTATAAAAACAAGCATGAACCTGAAATGCAAGCAGAACAGCAAGCTTTCAACATTCAGTAAAGTTCACTTCTAACTTAAGTAGTACTGTTGCCATCTTTCCAACAAGTATCTGGTAGAGCACTAGTTTGTTAATGTTTAGAGAGTGTGTTGAAGATGGAAAGCTCTTTTTAAGTGTTGAATATTGCCACTGTAATTCATCTGTTGCAGGTATTTGTGACTTTAAGGAAAACTAGTTGGTGGGAGATAGCAGCTGTATGTTCCTTTTGTAAACCCGTATACACCATGCTTTTCAGTGTGGTGTATTTTTTTCTTATGCTTCATTCCCTTTTCGCTTTGAATTTCTCAGAATTCAGTATTTCTGATAGCAAAGGCACACTTCTCCAGCCCAGCTGATGCATGGTCTAACATCCTTGCTCATTCAGCCCACCTTTCCATTGCTACTGATGCAACTGTTTACAGGGCTCTGCTATAAACCAGATCTCTGGAATGATCTGAGGTGAAATCGCCTTTTTTGATGTTTTGGAAACCATTTTCTGAGCTAACTCATCCCTGGGGTTATCTTTTGTGATCTTGAAGTATTAGAGCAAAGTTAAACCTGTTTCTGAAGCTGCCCATATTACCAAGAATAATGATTCATGTAAATTTACTCTCTGAAGCCTATATTCTCAGTTGTAGTGAGAGCGAGATAGCTCAAAGCATAAATGAGACAGGTAAAGCCAGAATCTGATATATACCTAATTGTTAGAGGAAAATGGAACAAAAGCTAAATCAGCAGAAAGATTTCAGTTACATAAATAGAATGCACAGGAAAAAAAATAATTAAATGCTATGTGCCCATGGTGCACAGCAAACAGCGTGGTTCCCTGTACTGTTGCCATTGGTGTGGCAGCTTCACAGTTCTCCCCTGGTACCCCACTGTATTTGCTTATAAAGTGAGACGTCCCGATATGTGTGTGTTGATGGAGTATCCTAAAGCAGCCCCACTCCTCTGCCCCTCCTTTCTGCTTGCCTGCAGTTCTGGAACTTGAAACTTTCATGTGCTGTGGGGCATATAAAGAAAAAAGGTTGTCCTTAATATAAAGTTTGGATGCAACATGTGCAACACTACATACTTTATTTACGTATAAACAGATATCTCTCTGTCCATCTGTCTGCCTATCTACCCATATATATCTTCATAGGCATAGTGTTATAGTTTTTGGTGTTTGTTTTTTTTTGCCTTTTTTTTTCTTCAGTCAAAATACACTTCATTACATTTTGCTGCTGTTTACAGCTCCTATGGTTAAACTAAAAAGTGTTACTTAAAAACAATTTTGCATGCCAGTTGGACCTGATAAATGCCACTGTTGAGGTGTCTTGATGTAAATATCAAGGCAACATTTTACTCCCAGCTTATACATAGTATCTTGTGATATTTGAGATGTATGAGGTCCTTCCTTGTATGAGTGGGTTTTTTCCCTTTTTTTTCCCAGGGAGTGCAAGTGCAAATTTCCATAAAATTTAAATAAGGTGTTTCCTGTAATAATGAATAATCGTGGCTGCTCTGGTCTGCATTGTAATTAACCATGATCAGACTTGTTTGGAGGAGATACTGTTCCTGTTATAATTTGACAGGCTACTGTGATTTTGCCAGATTAAACAACCTGCAGCATTTACTTGCGGATTCACAGGGACAAGATGTGCTCCTGCTGCAGCAGCTTCTTCTTAAAAGCAGAATGAGAATGAATTGAAAGCAAGCTGTGAAGGGCCATCAGTCATACCAGTCATACCAGTGAATATGAACCTATTTAATTTTTGTAGGTGGTAGGGACTCTTTCCCTAGCAATTTTCACAATGTTGTACAATGTGACAAAATCTTACATTGTGTCTCAGGAAGGGCAAAATGACCTTTATATTTTTGTTTACCAGATATTTCTGTGGGGTAAATAGAATCTCTCTGGGAAAACAAACAAACAAACAAACAATAACAACAACAACAAAAAACACAACCCCAAACCCAGAACTACGGAAGAACCGTAAAAAATAGTGCTAAAAACTACTCTCTAAAGAAACAGCAAGTGACCTTGTGCTCAAACACAGACGCGGTATGCCGTAGAGTGATCTCTATGGAATTGGTAGCATTGTATCTGGCCACTTGGTCAGCCTCTGTCTCTCTCCCTTTTTGGATTAAGAACTGTTCAAAACATTACTGTCTAGTTACTGTGGTGTCTTTCATTTAGATTCTGTTTATTGACTAAACCACAAGGATTCCTGCCCAAAGTACCAGGCAGCCTACGCTTGAATGATTTTGATTTTCTAACATCAGCCCCAGGGTTTATTTGAAAAATGTACATACACTGCAGCTTTAACAAGTCAAGCGATTGCATGATTTTGACCATGGAGTAAAGTATATCTGAAGATCATTAAATTTAGGGGAGGGATAAGGGGGGAATAAATGTAGTAGTCATTGTACCAGCACTGTGCATGTGTGACACATGGTTTTTGTCTTTTCATCTTCCACAAGAGCCAGAAAGTTTCCTGCCGTTCTCTTTCCAGCTATTGACAAATGATTGCCAGATGTGAGATCTTTGCAGTGCTCTTTCCCCTTCACAAACCTGCAGTGATGGGATATTCGATTCTCCCTTGCCCATTTCATCTCCTTTCCACATCTGCCAGGGACACACAGGCAATACATCCCTACATGAGAGTTTAAAGTTTATTCAGCTCCTTCACTCCTTCCAATAAAACATTCAGACAACAGAATGAAGTCCATGTGACTCTCCATAAATCTCAGTGCATTTTAAAGTAAGGTGCTGGGTTTTTTTGTTTGTTTGCTTTTTGGGTTAAATTGTATGCATTTAGGAAAGTCTTTTTTATTTGTGTGTATTTTAAGTATAAACTTATACACACATATATATATATATGTATATAGAAAAGGTAAAGTACGTTTGAAACTGCTCAGGAGTTCGTGTTGTCACATTATATGAATCTCATCTCCTGAAAACAAAGCATAACACTTTACAGAATCATCTGCTAAAGAGACTGCAATGAGTAACTAAAGGAATGTCAATGATGGCTATTGTGCTGTGAAACCGTTTTTAAAACACTTTTAAAAAAATAATTGAAAAAAAACAAGCCTGTGACAGATTATAGATGATGTGTCACCTCTGCCATTCTTCTAGTCTTGCTATTGGATTTTTAGGAAAATTCTGAAGAGACTTTCCTTTTAATATTCTAAGAGAGGAACTAATTTTCATGGTAACAGAAATGATTCTGCAGTGGCCACACACATAATCAGACTCGTGTACAAAGTTTTTCTGGCACTGCTACATAGAATAGTGTTGGTGGGTGATATTTTTCCCCACTTTAAATATGCTTAACAGAAAAAAAAAAAAAAAAGAGAGACAGACAGACAGACAGACAGACTTTCCAGCTCCTGACCTTCCTATCGGGTGGGCTAACACAGGTGGCCTTTCTGTTTTAATACTACGCTTTTGGCAAACTGAACAGCCCTTCAGTCCCTCACATAGATCAGCATTTTTTTTTAATTTAAAAAAAAGTCAATAGAATGTCTGCCATATGTGCTCGAAATAGTGGATGGAATTTCAGGAACATAGATACTTGGTTTTTAATCTTAAAAAATGCAAGACACTTGATGTTTTCTTTTTCCAGGATTGTAGTTGCAAGTCCGTTACACTTTTCACTCACCTCTTTTAAGACATGGAACATATCCCCATTTTCACAATAATTCCAGACTCACAACTTTTTTTTTTTTTTTTTCATCTAAATCATCTAGTTTCCTCCTGTAAAGAAAAATACCTAAGTATTGTGAGAGGAACACTGCGAGGGAAAACCTACTTCTGCTCACAGGAGAGCAACAGCAAACAAAAAAGCATAATTTTAATAATAATAATAACACAACCTGAATGTGAGCACAACTCTTCTAGAATTTTTTTTTTTTTTTGCATTCTGCTTTTGAAGATGATGGGATAGTGAGATAGTGTTTTAAGTAAGAATTTACTGCCCATGTGGTTGCCATTTTAATTTTTCCTTTATTCTTTCTTTCTTTTTTCTTTTTTTCCACTTAAAGAAGGACAGGTGATTTTTTAACGAAACATAGAAAACTTAACACCTTGAAGGTCAAGGCAAACAGTTGTCTGTCCTTTTCGTAAAACAAGCAGGTTTGAAACTCCAGTAGGAGGAGAAGAGATCCTTCAACTCCAGAACGCTTCGCGTAATTTGTCCTTACTAATGCACTGGCTGGTTTCTCATGTCTTCCTTCTTCTCTCACCATGGTTACCCAGGGAGGTGGAGAGGTGTTAAGCAATGGAGGTGTCATCCGGCCTGTGCACTGAGGGAACGTCCTTCAGAGGACGACTTGTCACTAGCCGTCAAAGAAGAGAGTGGCTTTGTGGTCTCTGAACATCTGGCAGCACTGCACAGGAAGCTGAGGGGGTGTCATTAATTGTGATGAAATAATTTAAACCATCAGGAATAAATGAGGCTGTTAAGCTAAGTTCAGATTCCATTTGCTATGCACATGTGTCTAGCAGCCTGTGTGCAGTTAAAAAAAAAAAAAAAAAGAAATGAGTTATATTAGCTTGTGAGTAGAAGTGAAACAGATACTGTAAATGAAGTGAGTAACAGTGTGATGACATCATGTAGAACAACATTCAGAGATTGAGTTTTGTAAAATCAGCATGCAGAAAAGTGGTATGTTACTTTGATAAAGTTTTCCTTAAGATCACACCTGATGATGATGGATAAAGCGAAGGACAGTTTGGTGCAGTATTTGCAAAGCATTTTTTGCTTACTGCATGGTTTCAAAATAGCCTCCACTGTAAACATAGCTTTTGTCTACAAATGTAAGCATAGTTTATCTGTGTTTTATACCTACCAGTCTGCTGATTTTGGAATCAAATCAAGGCAGAGATATTCACAAATAAGTGGATGGGCCACCAGTACAGAGAGGTCCTTTTGAAATTTTGTTACTTTTATTTTTTTTTAAAGGGAGAAGGGGCTTTTTTTTATGAGATTTTCATGTCCGTGCTTTAGCTATTTTATAAAATGAAGAAATTACACTGCACAGGATTTCAGTGTTGCTGAAAATATAACAGGGAAATAGGTAATTGTGAACTGGCTGAAAAAAAATGCATTGGGTAGAATGTCTCTGTTTGCTTTCTGTTTGGATATTCCATATATGAAGAATAATTAGCTTTCACAAACTTGCAGAGAAAATGGCTTAATAAAATCCAGTTCTTCCGAACAAGTATTAGGAACAAACTCAGACATTTTTAGGACAAATGGGTAGGCATCTAGTGATCTGATAAGCAGAAGCAGTAGGAAAAGTTGGTTGTGGGCACCTTCAAAGTAAAGAAGTTTCAGAAAGTTAGAGAGTTAGCACAGATGCTTCTTTTGGCATCTGGAATAAGGCTGCAAACATTCAGCTGCAGGTGGGAGGCACAGACAGAGGTCCCAGCCCATGCATCGGCTATCTGCAGTTTATCTACTGCAGTTCCCAGAGAGCAGGTAGACTGCTCATAGTGGTGCAGTTGGACGTTCGCTTTAAATTCTGCCAGTTACCAGCAAAATATTGTTGGGATTTCTTTCTGTGACCAGAAGACAGCATGGGTACTTTTTCAGCCATTCTTAGAAAACATTATGGCTAGGTTATGAAATTGTTTTAACTTTTGTTCCATTGTTCCATTTCCTGTTAGTGGGCTTCTAGTTTTCTTTGCTCAACTCCTGTTTGGAACTGAGGGTGGTTAGGCATCTGAGGACAAAACACTTTAATTTCCAGTGGATGCCCTGAGGTATTAATAGAGCAGCTAAGGCCAGCATCCGTAACTAATTTTCCCACTTCCCTCGGGGGGTCAGTGCCCCCAAAATAATCATGAGAAAACAGTCCTTTTATTGTTATTACTTCTTAAAATCAATGATTCTTTTGGAATTAAAAATATTTTCATTGCTAATATTAGACACATTTTGAATGTCATTTCTTTTATCTTGTTTTATGGCGTCCAAAAGGATGCAATGGAACAGCAGGTGGTGCGAAATTATGTTTGGTCTTAGGAAAGACACCAGCCCTTCTACTGTATGAATCTTTCAAAGCTTTTCCTTCAAATTGCATGCCCTTTACGTGAAGTGATTGTTATTCTAGTGTAGATATATTAAGGGAAAACCACCAATAACAGCACGATAACTATAATGTTGACCAAAAATATTTTTAAATTCAGAATTATAAATTTTGTATCAGTGCTTCCTTCCACCTGAAACCAAGAAATGGATGCTCTGGTTATTGCCAAACTTAGGTTAGATTCAGAGAATTCTCCAGAGCCCTGGGAAGCTGTAGAGAAAGCCAGTGGGAGCAGGAGTCAAAAAGTTAGCTGTCGAGCCCTGTAAGGAGACAGGGTGAACACAGCCCTGGAGGTGCTTAGTATTTTAGGTGAGATTCCAGGTGAAATGAGAAACTGGTGCATGTAAGGTTAAAGGATCTTAATATGCCTGCATCTGCTGAATGACAGGCCACTGAATTGGAAAAGTTTGGGTTTGGGCAGTCAAAATACTATCTATATTTCTAAATGAAAAGCAGATCAACAGTCTCCCTGGAGTGTTTTAGTGGCTGTAGATAGATCATACCTCACCTTGAATATATTTGAAATGTTTTTGTAATATGTATATGGCACATAGTTTGGCTCCCATGTAGCTACAGAAAACAAAATGAAGACTTTTGTTTTGAGTTGTTTCTGTTGTATCTGAGATACTGGAGTTCCCTACCCATCGTATCAAAGCGAGGACTTTTCCAAAGCATTTGCAACCTCTGTAATTTATGCTCTGACCTGCTATACTGTCACTTTCCTTCTGCCTAATCCCTATCATGCATCAACTACCTTTGTTTATGTCCTTCTGGAAGCTGTGAAGAAACAGTTCTTCACTAATTTCACAAGAAAACGAATAAATAAAAGGTTTCTGTCCCCTAGGCTAGTGTATTTGGGATAATGTACACTGAGAGATATTTCTGAGGAACAGTCTGTGTGTGTTTGTTTTAGATTACTTAAATAATTGGGTTAAACTATGACAGAGTGGAGGAGGAGTTGGAGAGAGCAAAATTAAGACCTACAGAGTGAACAGATAGTTCTGCAGACTTTGTTAAAACTTAGAAGCATAAGTGTAAAAGTAAATCCTGAGAATGGGAGGAGAGGGTGACTGTACTAGATGAATATAAACTTTAGTCTGCTAGCTGCAGTGAAATGCAAACTGTTCGAATTGCTTTAATATTTATAAAATATGATTTTAAGCACCCTGTTTTCTCTCTCAGGAATAAACAAACCATCCCACCCTTCTGAAGTCATATATTGGGCTGAAAAATGTTCAGAGATGTAAATTGAGCCTATTTTGTGCACTGAAGATAAATACACATTTAAGTCAATATACTTTGTTTTGCAAAGATGTTCTGTGAGCCTCGTGATGTAATAGCAGATTGTGATTGTAGAACATGATTTTTGTGATGTATTTTTGTCATCTATTAGGGCGACTTTGTCAATTCAGATAATAGAGCTTGAAGGAACTTGCTCAGAGTTCTGTGTAAACAGCTACACACTTGACTCCCAGTTACAGTTAAATTTTCTTTCCCCAAGGATGGGAATTGTATTCTTTTAACTCATTGTCCCCTTACTCATTAAGTACAAATACCCTCCAGATATTGCTTTCTAAAAGCACAGCAAAGTTCATTATAAATGCAGCTCACTGTTTGTGGGCAGTGCTGTTTTGTGCTGTTTTAATACAAATAGATTTCACTTGCATGTCAAGTCTTTAGATACTCCTTATGTAAACCAAAGATGCGTTCTTTCATGTTCAAACAAACCATGTTTACAGCTACTTATAAAAAAGCACTGTTTAAGTTATGCGAGAAACTTCCCTTAAATGCTGCATTCATTGATGACAGTGTTGTTTTATAACTGAAAAAAAAAAAAAAAGTAAAGTAGAAATTAAAATACATCTATGTGAGCATCGGACAAGTCTATAGAACCACTCTGTGCTTGACTCCAACACTTACTGGAGCTGATTACAGACAGGGAATACTGGAATGATTGGGCCTTAAATTTGGACAGGAGAATTGATGGGATAACATGTGCCCTGGTTTTCCAAATCCACTAGGCAACTGCAGCTTCCACAGATTTCAGTGACATTTTGGAAATCAATACGTTTTTGAAAAGCAGGCCAATAGAGTTAAATTCCCATTAAGTAAAAAATAAATATTAAAGGAAAAAAAAATTGTTCTGAGTGCAATTTCAGTTTTGTGTAGCATAACTTTCTTCCAGATCTTTGTATACATAGTTTGCGTGTCCGCTTACATCCTGCCAATGTTTTGCTGCCAAGTGTGTCAATTTTCTTTTGGGGAACTGGTTTGAAACAGGAGTCTTTCGATGGCATCAGCAAGTAGACAAAACCCATGTAATTCACTTACAAACACCATTTTTATGAATTGAGTAATTAGTGTCTAATGTGGCAGGGATTCCTAGACTTACCCTTGAATTATGCCTGATGATTCTAGACTAAAATGAACTGATACATTAGAACTCTATATATGATAAAGTGAAATGGTACATATTGATTTATTCTATGCTAAGAAATAAAAAAATGTCTGGCCTAATGTTAATTTAAAAAAAGTTAGTGGAAAATTTAACCATTTCATTTTGAAGAGACTGTTGTATCTGCCTCTGAGTTTTCTTTAATGAAGCAAGTTTTTAGTAGTGATTTTTCCCTTTGCACCATTCTTACTAATTATTAAGTGTATGCATTATTCTTATGGTTTATGAATCAGTAGTTGGTGAAGTTTTTCGGACAAGTTATCCGTGAATTATGTGTTTGGTGTTTTCTTAATAAGAAAAAGATAGATAATAAGACCACATTGCAGTAAGAGTAGAAATACTTCATAGCATTATATCTGGATTTTTCTTGAAAGACCCTGAGCATGACAGTGATACTAAGCACAATTTTTTCAGTCACAGATGAGCTACACAGAAAAATCTGAGTTAGACTTGATTAGCTTTCTAGAAGTTAGTCAGGCCGGTTATTCTGCCTTTACAGGAATATATCGATCAGGACAGAGGCACATAGTGGAAAACTGCAACTGCATGGTCAGGAAAGAAGTGGGATTGGAACAATGTTTTACATGATCCGAGGTTGCTTGGGTTTTGGTTGTATCAGAGATATAAACTGTACAAATAATTGGATAGGTATCCCAGTCAGCTTTGGGAGAAAAATTCTTAAACAATTTTCTTTAGAAAGGAGAAGCCAAAGAAGGAAACTTTTATACCTATTTTCTTCTTCTCTTTGATATTGTTCACCCACAAAGGTCACTCTCATTGGCATGTGTTTTCAAAGTTAAATAGATGTAGCTCCTTACTTTGTATGGTATTCAAGTTCTGCTACTTTGTACACCTTCTCACATATGTAGGTGGGCTATGCTGGAGGGGGCTCCAGGGCGGCCAGGATGGGGATGTAACAAAACCAACTGCCTGCAGTGAGGGCTGCGATTCTGCCACACGGGGAAACCACTGTGCTCGCTCTACCTCTGAGTCCCTCTCAGACTTGTCGGCTGCTGTCAGGAAAGGAAAAGGCACATCTAAGCTGAGATGTACCCTTCTGAAAACAAAGTTTTCTGTTTTTGCAAGAAGTGATGGTAACCAGTGCTGGAAACTGGTCAATATCCCAGGATGCGCCTTACTACTAGGGTAGGCTTTGGGGATCATATGGCAGCTAGCTGAAAAGATTTTGCAGGTAGTTTTGCATTTCAGAGGTAGGTGATAGCTGCTAAATTTTGCAAATGTCTGACTTTGAAGATGGAATTATGTAAACATTCCTTATGAAGTACAATGCAGGTGAGGCAACATGAGTTTTTTTTGTTGTTGTTGTTTTTGTTTTTGTGGTTTATTTTTTGTTGCTTATTTTATTGATTCCGTAGTAGAATACTTTTTATTTATGTATTTATTTTCATAAATTACCAGGTAAGAGACATTGGATAAGCAGATGAAACAAGATCAAAGATTAAGGCAGATGGCCTTAGGGTGAAGCTAAATTCTTTAATGCTGTATTCACTTGTATAGCTGTAGAAACCACCCTGTGGTCTTCCTGCTCTTTGCTACCTTGTACAAGGAGTAATGAGGAGGAGCTCAGAATCTCTAAAAGTGAGAAGAGCAAAACAAGAAAGAAATGACACTGCTAGAGCCTGTCACCAGGTTGCCTACCTGGGAACACTAGTCTAGAAATAAGACTTAACTACCTTTCATAAAAAAATAAGTTATTTTTATTTTAGTCCTTATTAATGACTTTATGACTTAATGACTTAATGACTATATTCATTATTTGTATTGAAGAGGCACACAGAAGCTCCAGCTATGGGCCGGAAGTCTGTCCGTTTTACAAACACAGAACAAATCTTATTTTTACAGTGAACAGATCCCAGGGTGGGATGGCAAGTACTGTAAATCTCTGTGCTGACCATTTGTAAAGATGTATCAGGATTGGGCTAACTGATGTGGACTAAGTGATCTGGAAATAAGAAGAGGACTTCCAGGAAGGCGTGGAGAAAAAGAGAATCGTAATAGCTGAAAATTCATGTACTTATTTCAAGTTCCATTTTGCTTTGCACATTACTTTGATATTTCTGGTGGCATGGAGAAGGTCAACCAGTCAGACATCGAAGGAAACTGAAGAGGTGGTAACACAGTTGAGTTGTATGAGACTGAATTGTGTGTCCCTTTTTGGAGCTTTTGTAGGTGGTCAATATTAAAGGGGCCTGTGTTTCTTTTGTTCATGCTAAAAGCTAATGACCTGGTATGAGATCTACAAGAACTACTTTTATCTGATAACTGAATCTGTACCAGAGGAACCAAATACCTTAACGAGGCATAACAAAATACATCAGAGCCTTATGATTGTAGGCAAAACTAGAGAGACTTCTGTAGGCAAAATGGCATCTGAGGACCACTTTTGGGCAATAAGACATTTCTTAACTTGTGTACTGCGTGAAGATAACATGGAAGTTTATATTTACTTTGAAAATACTTGCCTTTTGGGGTTGAAAAAGTGAACTCTGTGGCTTACTTTGTATCTCGTTCTTTGCTGTCTTTTATCTAGTAATATTGACTCACTCTATAAATTAAGTCAGTCAATATCTGAAATGTTGTATACCCCATAATTATGTTATGACCTAAAAATGTGAAGTGTGGTTTATGAGTAGCTGATTTTCTGTAAGTCTTTTAAAATCGTAGCATGTGGATATCATGACTAATTCTAACTGCCTCAGTACAGCCTGAGATATTTTCCTTTGCATGAAAATTGTGGGAGGGAGAGAAATCACAATGCCATAAACCACTAGGTCAAGTTATTCTGATCCAGATTTGATCCATTGTATCTACTTTTCATTCACATGCTTGTGAAGTATCAACTCATTTTGGCAGAGACCTTTTCAGAGTTACAATCAATTTAAAATATGAGAATCTATCAAAACCATATTTCTAGTTGTAGCAAAATGTATATTTACATCAGTCTGTCCAACATGAGAAATGTCAACAATATTACAGCGTACATTTTAGCAACAGTAGCTCTATCCAAGTTCCAATCAAAGGTACAGTGTAAACACAAAACTAAGTTTTATGTCCTGCAGTGGTAAGCCAGTCATGTTCTGTTTAAATATATATGTATATGTATATATATATCTATATATAACTATTACAATAGTTTTTGCATATACACTTGGATTATTTTTGTGGCCAATGACTTACTTTCAGATGCTTTTGCATTTTAGTTATAAACATAGAAAGTACAGTTTTTATTGTCTTTCCCTTTTTGAAAATAAATGTGGTATGTTGAAGACGCTAATTAGCAGATGGCAGACTTGAGTCTTCTTTTTGTAGCCTTTGTATAAATGGATAGAAATGGTAGCAGAGGCTTTCATTCTCTTTTTTCTTTCTTTTTTTCTTACACATCTGTCAAGGCACAAGAGATGTTCCTGTTGCACATTGGCAATTGCACCTCAGTTTGCACAGTGAAGATTAGGGTGTTTGGGAGAGTGGAGCCTGCTGTGTGTTAGATCCTTTTTTCCTATTTGTGGCATGTATTGTCAAGCTGTAGAATTTGCTAACATTTCCTGATTGGCTTCTTCATATATTCACAGGAGTATGGATCGATACATGCCTTTTTTGATTCTGAACACCACTGAGAACAGAGTGGTGGAGAGCATTACAAGGCAGGCAGGTTATTTTCTGTCCCAGGTCGATTGGGTGACAGTGCCAGCTGCAAGCTTGCTGTACCTGTGTCTCATCCCATGGTCCCCAGGGAGTGTAGCAGTTATTTATTAGTGGATGGCATGTATTACTTGAGGACTGGAAAGAAGACAAAGGACAGACTGCTGGTGACTGCTTTCAAAGTGGATCACTAACTCTGCCTTCAGTTATAAAGAATCAATCATGATAAAGATATGCTCAGTCAGAGACGTGATTGTATCACTTTCTGTGCTAGTCCCACCTTCCAGCTGCTGAGCTCCAGCACGTCCCTACAGGGCTTAAGTGAGTCACCAAATTTCCAACCACCCCGTGGGAACTGAGCCTGTTGCAAAGGCATCCTGCTTCAGGACACACTGCTGTGGCATGTCCATGGGAGCTGGCTGCTGCCGTCATCAGTTCCACAGCAGGGCATGGACTTGGCTTGGGTCAGCGTGGGGAGAACTAGCTGGAATGACCACAGCATAACCTACATTTCTAGCAATGGCAGCACCAAAATTTAGTACGATAAGTTCATGTTACTTGTTGGTTTCTTTGAGTATAAACTCATAGTTTGGCTAAAATTGCATGTGATGGCAAGTTCATTATATGTCCTTTGCTAATATCTGCCAAAAACTTCTGCAAAGCTCCCTAGCCTTCCTAGTGCTTGCTTGCTAAAGGTTATGTTTCTTAAAGCAGCAATAATGTGCTTATCACCACTTAAACTGATAATCATTACTACATTGGACAAATGTAAACAAAGCTTTGTAGCTCAGATAAAAAAAGTTTTCAGCAGGTTTGTTGCTTGAAATAGATATATATACTTTTTAATGTTAGTTTTGTTGTCTATGACAATTTAGCAAACCACAAGTTTTTATTTTGTCATGGTGAAATCATGCAGGTTGTTTCTGTGCTGCTTGTGTGTACTCTGAAGACTGGATAGATGATCTGTGATTCTGTGATCTGTCTGACTTATTCTCTCTATGAGCTTATGCATGTCTGTTTTTATCTATTATGTACTGGAAGTTGTAAATCTAAAATGCCTTTAGAATTTTATAATTTAACAATACTTAGTATCTGCATAAGTTTAACAAGTTGAATGTTATAAAAATGCATTATGCATGGTTTAGGGAATTTTGATACTCCTAATGTCCAATTTTGAGAAGCTTTTGATTTTAAAGTTAGCGGGGCTGGAGGAAGAATCACTTCTGAAAATGTCTTTGAGGGATCTACTTGGGTTAGAAGACAGGAAGAGTAGGGACTCAATATTAGAAAGAGATGTACATTGCATTAACTACCTTGCTAAACTATCTTTTTTTTTTTACATAGTACAATGCACAGAAACTCACAAATAGTCTGTTAATAATTTAACACATATAATTCTTTCCTCACCATTTGATATCTCTTAAACAATATTCCTTCCTTCTTAATATATCTGTATTTAGAGATACAGATAATAGGAAATATGTTCCTATGCCGTAGTATACACACGCACCCAGGTTGACAGAAACAGGGGCTGGGGATGTGGGAAGAGACGGAGAGAGAGAGATATTCAGCAACCAATGTGAGAAAGATCAAGGGGATGCCAAAATTACTGGAAGGAAAGAAAGCAGAGAACTGAAGATGAGAAGAAATTAGGATAACGTGTAGCTATAAGAGCCCAAGAGCAAAAGTACATCTGATGATGTGTGTCCAAGAATGGTATAGATAGATAATGTATTTCTTAAAATCATGTCAAAGAAAATCCAATAAAATAAAAATATGTAAAAGAAATGTGAATCTTCTAATTCTAAAAAG
Organism: Cygnus atratus; assembly: GCF_013377495.2. Classification (NCBI taxonomy): domain Eukaryota; kingdom Metazoa; phylum Chordata; class Aves; order Anseriformes; family Anatidae; genus Cygnus; species Cygnus atratus. The sequence goes on along the minus strand of NC_066396.1, from coordinate 35,117,369 downwards.
CAGAATAATATATCCTTGATGTAGGTTATAAAGTGAATTGAAATCCACAGCAGTTAAGTTGTTACCCAATGATACAATTAATCTATAATAATTATGTTTTCCACAGGCTAAAAATACATACATATAGTTATGTTTTATGAAGCATTACTCTGTCAGGAGACTAAAGTCCTTAGTATAGACAACATCTATAAAGTGAATGCACAGGCACTTGAGATCTGTGCAGTTACCTCAGTGTATATACTTAAATGTATTTTTAAAACTTCGCAGTACTGAGGCCTAGATACATAAAACAAGGTACAACAAGAAAAATCCATTAGCTAATTTGCCAAAAACACGATGTCAGAGTATGCTGTATCAAAACTGTGTATTGGATATAAGAATAGGAAAGCTCTGAAATGATGATGGATCTTATAAAGAACACTGAGACTATTAAAGAACTGTGAAGTGTAATTTTCCATAATATTGTAACATGATTAGTTTAAATGTATTCCTCCTCTCTCTTATAAAGCAATTCTCTTAAAATTGTTTTAAAATTGTATAGAGGGGTGCCCATCCTCCAGTAATGCCCGTAATATATGAAAGTGCAAATTTGGAGGCAAATGTTAAGAGGGAAAATATTTTGTTAGGCTATTGGAAAGGTTGAAAAAGAACTGAAGCAGACTGGGGCCAGTTGAATTAAGCATAACTCACAACTGACTTGAGCAGAAGTACCTTCTAATCCTAGCCTTCCTTATAGAACCAAGATGCATTCTGTAGAATATGTTAGTCTTTGAGTTTTTTTCATCAGATTTCAGATATGAAATGCAACAATTAGGGTAGATCTGGAAGCAGATTTACAGTAATCCATGATTTTATATTTTGCGTTATCACAGATCACTGGTGCTAGTTATAGAAGAACAGTATGCTGTGGAACAACATGCATAAAAAAAAAAGTTACAAATTAAAGCCTACTTCATCTTATTGCATACAATTTGCAAATAATTGGATATGTCTCCATTTGCTTGTGCGTATATGCTGAAAATCATATAAGTTTAGTTTGCTGCTGCATGAAATTTAAGTTGAAATTGCAGCATTTGTAGTGCACAGCATGATTTGAAAAGCCTGTGTAAAGCCTCTTTGAAGTTAAGAGAAATGTTTTACAAAGTACTTTTGCAGTTTATTGCACATTTTTGGATGCACATTTCTGCTGTGTTTCTGTCACCTCACATTCCCCTTAAGCTGAATTTTGACTGGTAAGCGTTGCTATTGGGTTACTTGGAATGTGAGAGACGAATTGGTGATTTCAACCTGTAGATTTATTTGACTCCTAGGATAACCACAAATAACTTGGACAAACTGTGGGATTTTTTTTTCTTCTTCTTCTTTTCTATTTTGAGATAGGTTAGATTTCTGAAAAACAAAAAGTATGCATTGATAGTTAGGGAGAAAAGAGAGAGAAGTCCTTTACTGGATTTGGCAATCAGTGAGTTCTATCCACTCCAATACAAAACATCACGTGGGCTATTTTGGTATATTCTTTGTGAAGTAGCATACTTTTGACTTTCACAGGACCTTGTGACAATTAGAAAAAAAGAATGTGAGAATTCTTGTTTTGGATTATTTTTGTTTGTTTATTTGGAGGACAACCATATGGCAAATGTAGTTGTTTCCCAGTAGACATCTCCAATTGTGTACAGATTCATAAAGCCTGAGGAAAGAATTGGATTCGTTGTTGAAAGGGTCATAGTATGTAGCCGGTTAGCCAGAATTTAGAAGAGTAAGCGAATCATTAGCAGTTTGACATTCAGGGTTCTAATTGTGGTTTTAAGTATTAAGTTAAAGGATCAAAAAGTGATATTCTCTTTGGACCATCTGGAGTTATTCAGGCCAGCAGTAAATGTTCAGCAGATTTAGAACTGTTGTTAAATTTCTAACATTGTTTTCCGTGGTTGTTTTTTTTTTTTCCTCTGTTTATTCAGGGGTGGTCTTAAGGTCAGTAATAGTAGGTGCTTCAAGAAAATATCAGTGTTTTGGGACAGTGACATAATTTCTATTGTGTGTGGGCAGGCAAGTGTGATAGTCCTTTGCATTTCTCTGTGGGAGAAATCAGCAAGTATGGTATGGGCAGAAGGTCAGTTGTTCCCAGTCAGAAAGTGCTGACCCTTTGCAAGCTCATCAACATGGCTTTCATTTGTAATGACTGTGCTTAAATAATAAGTCTTTGTTCATTAAAATATGCAAGCAAAGCTGCTCCTTCTTTCCATGAATAGTGAGATGCTGATTTAATGAGGACCAGCAAAAGGATGTATGTGGAAGATTGCCACTGTTAAAAACGGTGGGAAAGTGCCAAGGTGAGCAATGCATAGAGCAGATGCAGTGATCTCACTTCTCCAAGACTAGTATAAATTAGAAGCATTTGCTCCAGATTTTGCCTGACCTGTGACTGTCTTTCATTTCCCTTTATCTTGTGCTCCTTCCCAATCAGATCTCATCCCACAGCACTAAATCCAGCATACAAGCTTTGATCTTGTGGCCCAGTCAGTCTGAAAAGCTGTGTGCATGCAGACACATTTTAATCATTCATATGATGATTGGTGGCTCCCTGCTGTTAAACCACAGTTATTGATCCCCTATTGTTGAAGCACATGGCTGAGGGAACTTGGCCTGCTGGTTGAGTAGGAAGTGTGGAGCTACCCTAACCTGTTCCTTCTCACCAGTGACAGCTGCAGCAGGGTGGTACAAAACCTCCATGGTGGAGAATTGCTTACCTTCCATTAAAAGGTGTTTGATTTGACTGAAATGTCTATGATAATATGAATGGGTGTATTAAAATGCTCAGGATGGATGGCACTGTCCATCACCGTCATATCAGAGTTGCCTACCAGCTTCACTGCTTGAAGGTAACATAGCTGGGAGAATAGGCCTATTGTAAATCTCTTTTCAAAGCAAATATAGCTTCATGTTGTATGTTAAAGATTAACTGTTGGGATGTTTCAACACAAATTATATATATCATATATAAATTATATATATATTGCATCAGACAAAACATGCATACTCTGTAAGTCCTGGTTGGTTCAAGATTTTCCAAGTAATTTTTCAAATAATTGTGTTCAAATTATGTTCAGATAATGGTCTCATTAGTACTTTTTGCTTTTAGATCCAATTTACAGTTCTGTTAGACCATGTGACAATTCAGATTAAGAAGTCAAGAACAAAATACTGGTGTTGACTGTAGGTGACAGTGATTCACATAGTAGGACACAGGACTGTTCTGTTATCCAGGACCAGATACTTTCATAAAATAGGTAATCTCCTTAAAGTTTGTGTTTTAGCTTGAGAAGGTGATGAACAAGAGGAATCTAAGATGGAAAAATTGTTATAAATGGAACCTGAAGGACTGAAACAAAACTGCAATTCTAATAACATTTTATTAGCGCCTTAGAGCCCGTGTCTTTGCTACAACCCCCTGAATGTTTTATTTTTGTTATAATTACAGTATCTTGCCTGCACTTTGTCCCTCTGATCCTTTGTTAAAGCCCAGATCACTATGTGCAGACTGTGCTTGTAGGTGTGATTTATTGAGTGACAAGTAGCTGTAGGGTAGAACACACGCCTCTGTACCTGAGTAAAGTATTAGACATCACAGAGCTGGGGGGGGCGAGAGAGAGAAGAAAAGCACAGAGCAGTAACACAGCAGCTCCTGGATACAGATCAGACAAGAGGTTCTGCCACAAATCACCTAGAAACATGTCAGACGCTGCATGTTTGTTGTTTTACACTGAGGGCACAGCCGTAGTCCAAAAGTATTGATTCTTTTCTTTGTACAGAGACAGAAACTGTCAGCTCTAGCAGGCTGACCTTGGTATGGCTCAGACAACTATTCCCCACCCTGCCTACCATATGAACCCCACAGGAAAAGTCCAGGCAAGATATGCCAATGTCCGTTTCACGTAAACAGAGAGAAACCCAAGCCTGCCGAAACAGCTCCTGTCTCTCCCTCCAGAGGTCCACGGTAGCAGTTCTGCACCACATTCCCTATGACAGAGAATTCGATTTTTTCCAGTGCCTCAACATTCAAGAGACATTAATTCTACTTAATCGTTCAAGAATTCAGGAACTGTCTAAAGAAACATGTAAGGAAAAAAAGAGTGCTACTTCTCACAAAGAAAAAGCATGGCTTTTTTTTTCTCTCTTTTTTTTTTTTTTTAATGGGCCTGATGGGGGGAGTGGGAAACGAGCCCACTTTATACTAATCACAGTCAGAAACATTTTAATAGGATTGTAATTATTTGTGTTGGTATAGTAAAACGACCCAGGCATATTGTACGTGTAAAAACATGACCACATTTCTGGGAAATATTTGAGCTGACTTTAAGCATTCTATTGCATTTTATTACAATGTATTTCAGTGCAGCAGAATTGTGATGTGTTTGCAAGCGCTCGCTGTTTTACTGATATTATTTCCCTCCTTTTAAAAACCTTTCCTCTCCCCTCCCCAACACTAACACCCTTATTCATTTATGGTGAGCAGAACACAACAGTAAGGAATGCTTTTCCTATGGAAAAGGTTTGCTTGAGTCACATGTTTGACTACAGCAAGTATACCTGCTTTGGTATCTGGGAAGATATGGATGGACTGCAAAGCCTTTATCTGTCTGTAGTTATCTCCTTCAGCCCAGGTCTGATACCCCTCTGTGTTCTGGCGGCACCCATCACCAGGTGCCATCATGCATTGGTCAGTGAGTGAGTGTGTTTTTGCTCTGGGAGTTTGTAGAGCTTAAAGCTCACTCTGGAAATTATCATTATTAGTTCATCCTATTATTTTTTAAATGTCATCTTAAAATACAGTGCTATTGATCCTCTGACTAATAACTCAAGCAGTATTTTTTCAATATCTAAAAATTTTAACATGCTGCATGGAAGAAATGTAAGAATTCTCTGTGAAAGCAAGTACTTGTGTTTCGTTTGAGATAGAACATTATTTTAATCAATAGAGGAAGAAATTCCAAAAGGATAAATGAAGAGAAGAGTGGACAGAGGTTATAATGACTGCTTGTTTTTCAAAGATTTGCTAATTTTCATTACCACTATTTTCTTATTATTTGTATTTGAAAGCACATTCCTTGCTGTATGTAACTTTCCAAGGGATGGTGTAGATCCTAACAGAGACTCATTCTGCTTTGTAGTATGAACTATAAATTATCTAAATCTGTCTACGTTTCTACCAAAAGATTGTCATCCAAATGTATTACATGATGTGGAAGCAATGTATCACTTACTCAGAGTTTTGACTTATTGAGAAAGAGGATGTAGATTATTAATAGAAAAAGGAATGCCTCCCTGCTTAAGAATAACATTTTACAATTTTTACAAGTTTTGCTGAATAGCATAACTTTTGAAACTCACGAGTTTTGAAAACATAAATAATGTTCAACAGAATTTACTCAAAAAAGAGGTTTGGGGAAATAAGTTCTTGAAAATGTTTTGTAAAAATATTACCATATTAATATGTCACTTCATTCTAAAAATTTATGATACTGTACAAAGCACACAAAAAACTTGTGTCAGACAGACATGGGGTCTCAGTCACTGGAATTATTTAGTGGGTTGATCAAACTGTAGTGACTGCGAAAAGAAGCAATAGGGGCAGAAAATAGTTTCCTTCTTTGATGTGATAGATTTTGTGCTTTTGATAGCATTATATATGTAAGGAGTGCCACCTCTTCTCATTTACAGTTAGTTTCCCTTTTTTCACTCAGTAACTGCAAAGAAGAGAGGATATTACAAACAATTTGAAATTCTACTAAAATTATTGAAATGGGCAAGATCTTTGAGAGAAGGATAAAACTGAAACTTTTTCCATTAGTTTTGTTGCAGACTGACTGTGTCATGTCAACACTTCACACGACACATTCTGAAAAATGTTCATGCTTACAGGAAAATTTAGAGTTCTCTTACATCAAAAAACTTCCCATCACCAGGAACGTGCTTAATACTGGACAGGAAGCTATGCTTTCCCATCTTTAATCTGTTCTTATTTGTTGTAAGGAGCATAATAAATTGGACAGTTACCTTTCCTATTCTTTATGCCATCTCTAGTATTGTCATTATTAAATATCCTGCCATATTGAATATTAATTTTTTTTTTTTTTTCTTTCTGAAAAAATACCAAAGAAGGTAAACCTGCATGCAATTTCTAGAGGCCATGGAATAAATTTAACTTTTTTAACCTGTTTGCTAGATTGAAAAGAAAAATATTTTAAAAGCTTAGACCGGATTGCTGTTTGTTGTTGTTTTTATTCCGAAACTAAGAGTTCAGTGTGATATAGTAGTCATAGATGTAAATAGTTCCCAGATGCTAAAAAGCCTTCCTTATAGATGGGTATAGTAGGCAACGCAATATGAGCACTGTATATACATCGACACACAAATAAGAGGAGTATGTACTAATTTTAACTTGCTTAGAACAGCAATGAAAGAGATATAAAAAAGATTGTGCATTGGAAATTACGTTCTCTCAAGTCCGTGTTATACTTATGGACAAGATATTTTTCTGTACTCTTTGTGTAGGTCATAGTCACATGATGTACGTATGGAATTACATTGCTTTTCGAAGTGTCAACTGAGTTATGCCTTGCCTTGTTAGTATCATGTTTGATTTCTTGGACAGGGTCTATAAATCACTATCTAATATGCAGGTCTTTTGAAAATGCACCCAAGGTTTATTACCAGTAACAGACTAGTGGCCTTATGTGGACTTTCCATGAATAAAACAGATTGATGAGCCATTTTATAGCATTGCAAGCTGTATTATAAATACATCACCCTTTTCAGTAATTTAACATGAAGAACAGTCTAATGAGCTACCAGCTATAATCTGCCAGAGAATTGAGGATGCTGCTAAGCTCATAGACCAAATGACATCAATTTGATTAAAGACTAGAAATTGAAAAGTTTCTGAGGGATTTCTCTTGTTTTGTGAGTTTTTTTGCTTTCTTTTTAAATACTGTATTAAACACAATAGCAAGTCAATACTATCACAAGCTTGTATTCAACATGTTATAAAAGCTGATATGTTTGGGGAAAGAAGAGGGGAGAAAGAAGCTTCAAATATGCACATAATTATAAAATGGATAAACATTTGTGCTAGATTTTTTGAAAGTAAGTCTTCAGTGCTTCAGTCAAGAAAATCATGCTGAAGAAAATCATAAAATAAGGAAAAAGCAGAAATTAATAAATTTAGAGAAAAAAAATGAAAAATGGATTTTGTCATTGTTGTTCCTAAAAAATGGTTACAAAATGCTTACACCTGACTACACTTCATACAGATTTCTGCTTTGACAAAATATGTGTGTTGTGGTAGCAGGAAGTTCTGCAGAAATTACTAGCATCAGAACTTTGTACTGGCTATTTGTAGGCACAAATAGTTTTGAGCAAAAGCGGTAGTCATGCAATGCATGGAATAAACTGATTATTAGCAAATCTGTGAGAATGGGAGCATACACATGCCATGCACATATTTTCATGTGTGAAAAATTCCAGTGAAAGAAAGGGTATGAGAATTACATATGAAGAAGGAAGGGCAGAAACATATAAGTTGACTAATGTTCACCTGTTACACATCTTCCTATTTATCCTTTGTTGTTACAAATCTCTGTGTCCAGTTAGAATTATCAAGTAACACTAGCTTTTAAACCCTTTTTCTGAGACTTCTCTTGATCTCTAACTTGGTCCACAGGAGTTGAATCTTACTCATATCAAAAATGACCACAAAAGGAGACTTTAATGGAATTACTGAGGTACAAAAACGATAAAAAATGTTTCCCTATAGAAAGAATTTGCTTAAAATATAGCATTTTAAGCACAACTTTAAAGACAGAGTTTAGACCTCATTTTATAATAAAGAGAGAAATTGACTGTATGTTTCCTACTAGTTGAAGAGATCCTAGAGATTTTCTGAAAAGGGACTACAATCTGAAAACAGTTTATTTTATGCCTTAACAACAGTTTAGTGCTGAGCATACAGTTAAGAACTCAAATTTAGTTTTTAAAATAATATTTTTCTACTGTGAAATGAGACAGGCAGGCAAACAGTTCGGCAGTCTAGGAGATTTTGTTCCTGCAGATCAAGCATTAAAATTCTCAGTTACACAGACTGGAAGACAAAGCTCTGAAAACTCTTTAATTAGTTTTTACAGAATTTATAACAATGGAGTATTTTGCATGATAAGTGTAAAAAAAGAAATAAAAATAAATCTGTAACTGCCTCTAATCTATAGGGGCTTTATTTCACCCGAATTTATATATCACGTACCCATATTCCTTACATATTTAAAGGAGAGAGCCCCATTAATATACTGTGCAGCCTGTAAAAGAAGGATACAGATTAAACTCCATTCTTATAATCAGTCGATACATGTCAGTTCTGTTTTGGATTTAAGATTCCAGTTTTAATGCCATTGCACATTTTATATTTCAGTACGGTTTACAGTACATCAAATAATGTAACATTCACAGCATAGCCTGAAGGGGATGGATAGTTTTCTCATCTAAATAAACAGGAAGTCCTTTACAAACCTGATATTGTCAAAATTCCCAGCTGAAGTGATGAGATCTTTACCTGAGCAAGGAGTCTGATATCTCGAAACTGGGCTCACGTCTTTGAATCCCAGTCCTTCCTGAGACTGCCATTTGAAATCACGGCAGGACACACTCTTTGACCATTGGTCTTCTGAAATACGTGAATGACATATCATGGCCAGGAGGTCTCTCAAAGGAACCGAGGTGGTATCTGTTGTCTGTAGATATAAAGGTCCTGATTTTGTATTCATAAGAATCTTGTGCCTGTTTATTGTAACTATATTGCCCTGAACTACTCAACTTGCAAAAAAACAGTAAAGCCTGAAAAATTCAATAGTACACTTTGGACAGGCCAAAGTCCTCTGTTAAAATTTACCATAATCCCTGTGTGCATCTGAAGAAATTACACAGTCTCAACCAGATGTATCAGCATTTCAGTGGAATGAATAAATACAACATTTGTGAGAAGTCTTCGTGACTTTTTAGGAAGAAAAGCACTATATGAATGAAAAAAAAATGTAAACCTTTGAAGACTGTTCATATATAGTTTATTCATAATTCATTAGCATTATTTTGGCTGAAAGGACAGGAATGCTCTTAGTAAAATGTGTATCTATACTATGTAAATAGGGGAGTTTATCCAGACTCACTGGAAAAAGGCACATTAAGGTGGGGAAGTAGTAACTAAACTTTAGAAGCTTAACAATCTGCATACCATTGCATTTCCTTATGGCCTAATAATATTTGACCTGCAATCCTTTGTTGCAGATGCCTGTGTTCTGGGAACCTATTCATAGAGTGCTTTCACTTAAAACTTAATTAGTTGTTTCTGCAAACTTTTGTGTCAGAAAATAGTAACCAAAATATTCAGAGAAAATTAACACAAAGTGGACATGAACACACAGACAGAAAGATTAGTAGCATTTGGAATAAATGTTCATAAAAAGCAGTTTATGTACACACACCTAGTTTTGCTTTAGAGAATTTTGAATGATACAATAATGAGGGACGTGATCCTCCCTGAGAATTGTTGTAATGCTTGGGCAGTTTGCAAATAACAATATTTACACTATTTAGTGGTAGCATTCATTTTAACTCTTCTTCTGGTCCATAGATTTAGTGAATTGTTACTAATTATGCTGTGATGAGCTATTACAATCCAGTTGCTTTCAATGACTGTTTACCTTGTGATGTCTGATCCTAATCCTTACATTGCTATGAAATAAATCATTTGAGTATTACACTTTGTGGTAGAAACAAGCAAACAAAAACCTTGTAAATCCCAAGTTAAATATATGTTTGACTGGATGAGAAAGAAAAATTTCATGTGAACAACTCTGCAGAGCACTTGTTAATTTATGTTTGCATTTCTGCACTATTGAGAATGAGAAGGACACTGCTCCATATCCAGAGAAGACTTGCAGCAATTTTTGTCTGGAGGTGGTTGCTTTCAGCCACGTGAACAGAGGACTACAGTGCCATATTGCTGAAGGCAAAACTAAATCTTTTCTTCTTCCCTGGATGAAAGAGTTTTCCCTGTCCATGACACCATGTTTTTGCAGTGCCTTGGAGACCTGCAAAGACCCCGTTACTACTGGTTGTCTGGAATTGCTCTTATTATTGCATACTCCCACTGTCCTTTTTCTCCTTTCCCTTTGTTGTTTTAATTGCTCTTCTCCTTACTCTCCTCTCACGTGTTCCATCTTTCCTTGTGTCTTATTACTGTGACCTGTACTACCATCTACCATTCTTTATCACTCTGTTGGCCATCTTTATATGGAAAAAAAATAACAAACAAACAAACAACATTTTTTTTTTTAAAGAAAAAAAAAATATCTGACCCAGGCACACCCAGCATAACACCACACAGGATTCAGCACAATAGTGCTGCCTATGTTCCTAACATCTCACAATTTTCTTTTCTGCTTGGCTGAAGATTTATTTCTGCTAAGCTGGGAGCGGGGCTTTGTCACTATGGGTTCTGTCTGGGTTCTGTGGGTTTTTACAGCAATGCCTGCTGCTGCTCAAATTAAAGACTAATGATGGTATAATTGTCCTTTGGCCCTTGCCCTCCTGCCCAGCAGTGTTGAGCACTAAAGTGCGGAGGTGGTGATGGCTGTGCAGTGTAGACTTCTGGAAGAGGATAATACCTAGCAGAGCTGTAATTGATTTCAGTCATGACACTTTCCACTCCTGGTAGTCTGAGAGGCAGCTTGGGTTTGTTTCAGAAGGACACCTAAGAGATGTGTTAGATGTCTTAGAAATGGGAGGAGATGTTAAGCAAACACTTTAGTCATGCTGATTGCCTAATTTTAAAGTGTTTGTTCTTATTACTAGTTTCTCACTTTAATAAATGTTTTTACAAGAGGTCTTAGGATCTTAACAGAATCCACTCCCTTTTATTTCCTCTTAAAGTACTTGAGGAGATAGCATGAAACATTACCTAAAGCATAATATTTTCTTATCATTGTCATCATTAGCAACTTTTAACAGAATCTGTTTGGGAACAGCTTGCTCTTATTTCTGGTATTTAAGTGCCTAGACAATGATAACTAATCCGTTTAATTTTCAGATTCACACATTTCAGTATGTGGGTTCTGTGGAAAATTGTATTGGAACTTTTGCAATCAAAGAAACAAATATTTTACACAGAGCCAAATCCTGTGGTCTTAACTCATCTTTTCTTAGAAAAAATATTAATTGACATAGTTGAGAGAAAGTTTTCAACATTATTGCTTAGAGTCCATTTGCTTGCATAGAATACTACTATAGTGTAAAATAAATTTATTGGGCCTTTCTGAATTGGTTCCTGGATTTTCAGTTTGTCTGTAAGTCCGTGATTATACCTTGAAGGCACTATGTTTACTAGTATTGCATTTATGCTTCTAAAAGTCAGACTTTTCTAAAGATCACTGGATGCAGTAGTCCTGTTGCAAGCTGGAGTTATTTGCATTTTATCTCTATGTTGCTGTTTCTAAACATCTAGGTGCTTTAGCTGATTCCCTTGTCTATGTGCTCATCTGTTTTTATCAAAACTTGTTTCTGTAGAAACAACAGGGGAGCAGAAGAGAAAAATTAAAACTTCCATGCTAAAAGTATAGTACAACCTAGAAGTAATCAATGCACTTCTGCAAACAACTTGTGAAAACAGTGCTGTAAGTATAGGGTCATTGTTTATTTTGGCTTATGAAACATTAAGATAAATCTTAACTGTGATGAACAAGTTTAACCCAAATGATAAATGTTACTAAGCAACGTGTTACTTTTAATGTTTGCTTGTGGTGGGAGAATACTTGGCAGATATAGGCAAGCTCTACCTTTTATCTTCCATGTTTTTGCATCTCAGTAAAGGAGTATCATTCTGCTTAAAAAAAGGAGAGTGTTTCTGTGAACCTGAATGCAGTTGGGACTACAGGTATATATTTTATATTTGTTAAGCAAAGATTTAGATTGTACGCTCTGTTTTCACAGTGTGGATGGATTTCCTAGTTCTGCAGCCATTTCCATCCTGATCTGCTCATCCCAGGCCATTTGCAAAGGCATAGTAGAAAACAGCCTAGAAATCAAAGTAGTAGGAAGAGGATATATTTAATTCTTCAAGCATATATGGCTTCACTTCTGTTTATGGCTGAAATGCCAGTGACTTTCATGGAGCTCTATACGCACTTGTGGACTCTATATGCAGTGAATTCCCAAAATGACCTGCAGTGCTTGAAGGAGGGTTTGCTGAAGGAATTCGTCTTCTGTACTCAGTGGGGGATGGGAAAGCAAGGCTGTCTTCCTAGTGCCCAGCCAGAGAGTTATTGACAGAGGGAATGATTGCAGTCACGGTTATTGGAGTGTTCAAAAGTTAATTTGTAAGCATCTGACTTGAATTTTTCTGTTCAGGGAAAAAAAAAAAAAAAGAAAAAAAAGAATTACAGAATAACGGTATGTTTTCTGAGAAAAAGCTGTATTTTAAAAACATTTATTGTGATTTGCAGGATTTTTGCTGAGAAGGGGATGCTGACAATATGGCAGTTAACAACGATAATATACCACCAAAAAAAAAAAAGTGAAACCTACTAGCATTGTTTAGAAGTGGTATGGTTTTGCTGATCTGATAAAAGTTTTTAATATGATAAGGATTAATGGACATGTTTAAAAATAATTGAAATTGCTTTTCAGGTTGGTACATTCCACAGCAATTATACCCACTTGATTACTTTGCATTGTGAAAAAGTCACTTAAAGAAGAGTTTCTTAATAAAACAGATGTGTCATTATCATGTGGGTAAACATTCAGTTATTGTAACTAGTCCTGTTTATTATATGCAATTCTCATCATGTGGGCAAATAGTCCATCAGCAAGTGAACTGATTTCTGATTACCTTGTTGAAAGGCAGATGTGGTGAGTAATGATGCCCATTGTATTTCTGCCTAGGATTTCCTGGACATAAAAATGTCTTCACATTCTGTGTAGCACATGCTCAATGAGTCTTATGCTTCCCAAGAAATGCCAGACCTAATGCATGTGCATGGAGCCGGGAGTCCCTGCAAAGTGAGAAAGAACAGTGTGGCTGGGACACGCTGGGCGTAGTGCACATGAACAGATCACCTGTACAGTTGACCCTTCCTGAAAAGTCAGACTAACTGTGTGTGAGCTGTCCGGTAGTTTCTGCAAGCTTGCCAGAGAGATAAATCATCCAAAAAGCCATCTGTGCTTATACAAGCAAGTGCATATACAATGGGGTTGATCCTAGCAGAGGGCACTGGGCATTGTTATGATTTATTGGTAACCAGGCAGCCCAACTGAAACACTGTACACAATTCCCAGACTTTGGATTCTTCACAGACAAAATGGGATCCCAGATGCTATAATCCTAAACATAACTTATAATGCATAGTTTGTGAGGTGAGTTTTGTGAATAAATCTCTTGTTCTATACAAGTATATGGGAAGACTAACTTAGAAAGCCATCTTCTGAGTTTCCACAGGTCTTCCAGAGAAGTATAAGTGACAATTAATTCTTCTGTTCTTTCTGATGCTACTATGACTTTGGGGACTAGCCTGTTCAGTATTGAATAGACCGATTTTAGGAGCTAGAGTATAGAGAACAACCTCACATGTCTATAAGTGATTTACCCACACCCCTTTCAAATGCTGCTACTGATTTGTATAACTGAAAGATGCTGGTTGTGAAAACTCTCCCACGCCATTATAATTGTGAGTTTGACATCAGTGTATAGCTGCTTTCCCTTGCTGTTTCTGTGGATCTTCTGCTCAGTAATGTGAGAAAACACTTCACACTAGCAGTTGTGAATGTAAGCTTACAAAAATTAATATGGGAGTCTAAAGAAATGCTGTGGATGATGGCTATGATGGCTCTTCCTCTGATATGGGTTGAGTGTATGTTTAGATTTTCACCTTTTGTTACCTTACCAATTAATCTCAGCTTTTGCAAAAACAGTGCAATCTGGAACTTCATCAAACTACTGTATATTTACCTCCTTCTCCAGCCAAATATTGTTGAGAAATCAGAATTATTCAATCAAATCGAATCAAAATTATGTGGAAATCAGAGCATAATTATTACTGTGTGTTTTTTTTTCTGCTTGGAATAAGAGTGTTATGGTAGGGCCAATAGGTACCAGAGGTAGAAAGGACTTTAATCTACAGTTCTGGAATTTCTAAGACACAGTTTTCTAGTGTTACAAAATGTCATGTTGACTAAATGGGGAGATCATCAGTGTACTTATACGCTCTTTGTAATGTTTAGGAAAAGCTTCTGCACATTTCAATTTATGTCCTATTCTAGTTTTTTGTCACACAGGTAACTATGCACTGCTGACTTGTTGCATTTTTTTTAAAAAAAAAAACTGTCCATATAAGACATTTTGAACAGATGTAGACAGAAGTCTACATCCTCTGTTTTTGAAGACCATTACACATTCAGTTGTGGGTCTTTAATTATTTCTATCTTGAACACTAGTCTTTCGTCTCTGGTAACCACTCAATGCCATGCAGTTCAGCAAAACAGGCTTATATTAAATTCTATTCTAGACTCTCCTGGGTTCTTTTCCCTTGATACTACATGTAAGTGTACAATGTTTTAGAGTGTATGTCAAATTAAGATTGTGGTTTTAACTGTGCTTTCTCCATTCATGAAGATGCTAATCTGAAAAGAACCAATAATCAACAGCACAGTTTTGGACATCTCTTTGGTTTCTGGCACCTTGAAATCATTAATGAACCCTGCATGTTTGACATCTGTGTGCAGAAGTCAGCATGCCAAGCAGTGAGCTTTTGTTCTGGTTTTGACATTAGTAATTAGTAGCAGAACATTGAAATTAGAAGTTAGAAAAATATGAACATAAATTTTGTGCCAGTAGTAACAGACTCTCACAATAAAAGTTAGAGCTCTGCCAGTATTTCCCTGTTAAATAGATCTGACCCAAACTGTACATAATTATCTATGAAAATACCACGTGATATTCTTCTCAGAATTTTCTGATAGCTAAATAAGGAAAAAGTGACTGTTTATTGTTATGATTGGTGCATCCCCTGTGAATGGAAACCTAAATGGTTCTCTACAAATTTGGATTGCTATCTGAAAAATTAGATGTCAATAACCTTTATTATGCTATCAGAGATTACAGAACTCCTTCACGTGAATTGTTTTTGTGAAATACATTCTGTCATGGAGTTTTCATCTGGAACACTAAACATTTTTGGAGACAGTTGTACAAGATGTCCATGTAAACCCTTCTCTCCATGTTTAGTAGCTTTCTATGTACCTGTATTTGAATATCAGTAATCCCAACCTGTTCTGAACAGTTGGTTTCAAGGCTTCAGAACATGACCCAAATATTTATGAATTTTGGGGACTAGAAATTACTAAAAAATTCTTGAAATGGATCTTACAGGGTGAACAGTCTCATTTTCTCAACCAAAGAATTGAGAGTAGGTTGGCTTTAAAGAGAGATTACCACTCGTAGACATTTATTTTAGTGTGAGGATCATTTGCTACTTGTTATACTAAGAGATTAAAACCAATGCAGAGTTGTTTATGTGCCTTGTCATCACCTTTGTATGAGAAAGCTTAGTTTAGTGAAAGGATCTTTACAAAGCAACAGTAAAGTTCAGTTTCTTGCTGTTCTGTCACAGAATTCTGTTTTTTTTTCAAGTGTATGCAACTTGAACTTCCTCAATGGAACTTTTTTTAATTACTTCCAGTTCCACCTAGTATGCCTTGCTTTACCAAACTGTACATTGGGAATAAATATTTCTCTGATAAAATTTTCAAACTTTTTTGTGATGCATACCATCCTACTGTAATTTGTTGATATATCTCCTTTTTCTTTGTCTGATTTCTCACTTACTAAAGCTCTTCTAGGAGAAATTGTGAATAATGCCCTAAAAGAATAATTTGTCTTTAAAAAGTCTACACTTTTCTTGCCACTTCTCCATGTGTTTCTCACAATAAATACTGTTGTTGATATTTACCAACTCCCTTTTGCCTTGGTGGGATCCAGATTTCCTGATGTATTTTTCTCAAAAAGAGTAGGCTGATGACACAGACTCTGAGCTAGAAGTTCATAGTCTGGTGTTGGCATTGGATACATAAATTCATGTCAGAAGGTAGGCTTTTGGTAGTGTACAGATTCCAGACCCTCCAGGTATTCTCTGGTAGTTCATTAAGTTTGGCAAACAACTCTGCCTTCAGGAAGCAGCCAAACAACTTTTGTTGTCATTGTCTTTGGGGAACATAACATGGTATTCTGTGCACCCCGTGACAGGTCACTGTTGCACACCAAGTGGAATGGAATTATGCTTTTGACAAGTCAACTGGCCTGAAAAGGAGAGGACTGCTATCTAAGTTACAATGAATTATACTATATTACTGCATTAACTGTACTGTCAATTGAAAGTATGATTTGCTTTCATAAATGGTATCACCGTATCTGGATCTAAGAGATGTCTTGCTCATATACAGATTTTGATTGCTGTTCCTTCTTTAAAGTCTTCTCCATGTGTTAAAGTGTCTGTATTTGGCGACAATGAAGTGAACATTAGCATTCAAAAAGTATATATTATAAGTATTTATATAATGATCAGTAATTCAGTAATTAGTCTTTGTTCATCTGAAAAGTAGGCACAGAAATATATCCCCATTTTTGGAGACTGTGAAAGTGAGGCAGCTGGGAATTCTTGACTTACCAGAAATCTTAGAGAGTCCACAAATTTGGAATTGGAACAGGAATTCCTGGCTCTCCCTCATGTTCTCAGGCAAGTAGATTGCATCGCACTGAGAAGTGTGTGAAAGCTGATAACATTATAGTCCAATTGATAACTCTCCGGGGAGATTGAAAGCTCTGCATTGAAGTTCACCAGATGTTTGGAAGTTTACGTTGTATCTGAGCTATGAAGAATTGTATCCTTAATGCAAGCTTTCTGAATTATATAGAAGTATGTCATAGGGTTATAGATATTTACACATTGTATGACTTACTTTAAAACTCCTTAGCAATGTTGCCATTGTTGGTTAAATTCACTCTAATTGTCTACATTGCAAATATTTATTTATTTATTTGTTTGTTTATTTATTTAACTCATGGTTTTCATTACATTTCTCTGACTATTTGATTCTGGTAAAATTTTCAAGCTTTTTCTTATTAAAGATTTAAATAAAGAACAGAGGAACAGGTTAGGCCTGCTCTTGTTGTAATAGCTTTAATTTATCCGGAAATGCTTTTGTTAGAACCTGCTTTTTCTCCCCGCTAACTGATATATTAAACATTATAAATTTGAGGGTTAAATCTGGCCACAGGAAAAGAAAAACAAAAAACAAAAACAAACAAACAAACAAAAAACCTGCCATGAACTTCAAAAGATCACAATTCCAGCTTAAAATTTTACAGTCCTGACAGAAAAATTATCTCTTTTGCCTAAACATAGTAAGGAAATCTAAGTGTATATATAAGCTTAAAATCTTCAGGAAGTTTATCTGTCTCTGATATATAGTGCTCTGTGATTTCTGTTTAAACTACACCTTATATCCTATCTAATAAAATGTAGAAGATATCATTGTTATTAAACAAAAATTATGAAATGTTACAAAAGTACACAGAGTAATAATAAAATATTAAACTACTTTGTGCTTGTTTTCCTTCATGACATGTTGGTTAATTAATTTTACATGACAGGGGCTAAAGCAAAGAGACTTATCATAAAATAAACAATTAAAAGTCATTAATAACTTAGACAAATAATGATGTTCATGCAGTGAATTGTTGTTATCAGCCTATGTTTGAAAAAAACTATGGATGAGGACAATTTAGTGCACTACTTTTCAAAGAGGCCAGTCATCTTGTTACCAGTATAACATGGGATAAAATTAATCCTTCTTTAACTGCAGTGTGAATATTCAAATGACTTGTTTCATGAACTAAATATCTTCTTAAGTCATAGGAATAATACAGCCAGAGAGAGGCGAGAAAGAGCCTGCCCATGAGAGAGCAAGGCAGAATGTTCATTATTAAACATTGCTTGCTGCTAAAATATGGTTTCCATATGGAGTAGACTACATGTAATTTATGTAAACCACATTGGTAATAGTTTTTATCAAGTGGTACTAAACACAAGCTAAATCCAGCATAGCTGTTTATGTAGACTGCATGTAAGTAAATTGTGGGTATTACTAGGGCTAGTCAGATTTTTCAAGAAAATATTTCCATTGCTATCCCCATTATGTAGTAACACAGTTCACATCTGCAGGACTGCCAGCTTTGGCTAAGATGATTTTAGAGCTTAAATGGGAAGCAAAATAAACTAATTTTAATAAATCACTAATAGCACTCATCTTAGGACTTCTAACCACAGTGCCATACAATATGTACCGGAGCGGTCCGTCCCCACGTGCCCAAAGACGAGCCGGCGTGGAAGAAGACCGGCCTGGCTCAACAGAGAGTTGCGGCTTGTGCTTAGCAGAAAAAAGAGGGTTTATAATCTTTGGAAAAAAGGGCGGGCCGCTGAGGAGGACTACAAGGATGTAGCGAGGCTGTGCAGGGAGAAAATTAGAAAGGCCAAAGCTCATCTGGAGCTCAACCTGGCTACTGCCGTTAAAGACAACAAAAAATCCTTTTACAAATATATCAATGCGAAACGGAGGACTAAGGAGAATCTCCATCCTTTACTGGATGCGAGGGGAAACCTAGTTACTCAGGATGAGGAAAAGGCTGAGGTGCTTAATGCCGCCTTTGCCTCAGTCTTTAGCGGCAATACCGGTTGTTCTCTGGATGCCCAGTGCCCTGAGCTGGCGGAAGGGGATGGGGAGCAGGATGTGGCCTTTGCTATTCATGAGGAAATGGTTGGCGACCTGCTAAGGAGCTTGGATGTGCGCAAGTCGATGGGGCCGGATGGGATGCACCCGAGGGTACTGAAAGAACTGGCGGAGGAGCTGGCCGAGCCGCTTTCCATCATTTATCGGCAGTCCTGGCTATCGGGGGAGGTCCCAGTTGACTGGCGGCTAGCCAATGTGACGCCCATCTATAAGAAGGGCCGGAGGGCAGACCCGGGGAACTATAGGCCTGTCAGTTTGACCTCAGTGCCAGGAAAGCTCATGGAGCAGATTATCTTGAGGGTCATCACGCGGCACTTGCAGGGCGAGCAGGCGATCAGGCCCAGTCAGCATGGGTTTATGAAAGGCAGGTCCTGCTTGACGAACCTGATCTCCTTCTATGACAAAGTGACGCGCTTGGTGGATGAGGGAAGGGCTGTGGATGTGGTTTACCTTGACCTCAGTAAGGCTTTTGACACCGTTCCCCACAACATTCTCCTCAAGAAACTGGCTGCTCGGGGCTTGGACTGGCGTACGCTTCGCTGGGTTAGAAACTGGCTGGATAGCCGGGCCCAGAGAGTTGTGGTGAATGGAGTCAAATCTGGTTGGAGGCTGGTCACAAGTGGTGTCCCCCAGGGCTCGGTACTGGGGCCGGTCCTCTTTAATATCTTTATCGATGATCTGGATGAGGGCGTCCAGTGCACCCTCAGTAAGTTTGCAGATGACACCAAGCTAAGTGCGTGTGTCGATCTGCTTGAGGGCAGGAAGGCTCTGCAGGAGGATCTGGATAGGCTGGAGCGATGGGCTGAGGTCAACTGTATGAAGTTCAACAAGGCCAAGTGCCGGGTCCTGCACCTGGGGCGCAACAACCCCAAGCAGAGCTACAGGCTGGGAGATGAGTGGTTGGAAAGCTGCCTGGCCGAGAAGGACCTGGGAGTATTGGTTGATAGTCGGCTGAATATGAGCCAGCAGTGTGCTCAGGTGGCCAAGAAGGCCAACAGCATCCTGGCCTGTATAAGAAGCAGTGTGGCCAGCAGGTCTAGGGAGGTGATTATCCCCCTGTACTCGGCTCTGGTGAGGCCGCACCTTGAGTACTGTGTTCAGTTTTGGGCCCCTCGCTACAGGAAGGACATGGACGTGCTCGAGCGAGTCCAGAGAAGGGCGACCAAGCTGGTGAGGGGTCTGGAGAACAAGTCTTACGAGGAGCGGCTGAGGGAGCTGGGCTTGTTCAGCCTGGAGAAGAGGAGGCTCAGGGGCGACCTTATCGCTCTCTACAGTTACCTTAAAGGAAGCTGTAGTGAGGTGGGGGTTGGTCTGTTCTCCCACGTGCCTGGTGACAGGACGAGGGGGAATGGGCGAAAGTTGCGACAGGGAAGTTTTAGGTTGGATGTTAGGAAGTACTTCTTTACCGAAAGGGTTATTAAGCATTGGAACGGGCTGCCCAGGGAGGTGGTGGAGTCGCCATCCCTGGAGGTCTTTAAAAGACGTTTAGATGTAGAGCTTAGTGATATGGTTTAGTGGAGTACTTAGTGTTAGGTCAGAGGTTGGACTCGATGATCTTGAGGTCTCTTCCAACCTAGAAATCTGTGTCTGTGTCTGTGTCTGTGTCTACCTGTTACAAATACCTTTATCTGCATAGGTCCTCAAAAGTTGTACTCTTTCGTTTCAAAAGGTGTGCTGAGATTTTGTTAGGAAGAAAAGATACAGTAAAAACTATTTACTCAGAATTATGACTAGGCATCATGGTGGAGATGGTAAGGGAAAAAGGAAAGTGTTTTTCTGGGGGCAATGTATACTCTTCTATCATGTTAAAGGGGAAAAAAAGAACTAGGAGACTGGTGGGGGGGGGGGCATTTCTATACACTTTTGATTTCTGTGAGACTTTTTGACCAAATATATGAAGATCCTATTAAAAGCTATGTAAGAGCTAAGCACGGAACAGAAATGGAGATTCCTTTCTGAAATGATGTAGACTTTAGTACTAGCACACACACTGTTTTGTGTATTCATTACTTATTTGGAAAAGGAGTGCATAGGGGCACTTTGCTAAACAGGTAAGGCTAATTTGAAGATGAGGTCTATTTAAAAGACAATATAAACAGTGGTTAGATAGCAAAGTTTGATGGATTGAACTGCAAGCTCCTGACCTTTGATCCTGCCCATGCCATCTTTTTATAGACAAATCTTTCAACACTCTTATTTATTTTTCTTATTGTAGATAGTAATGCTTAATAAAGTAAGATGATAAATTAATTAATAAAGTCAAGAATACTCTGACTGCAGTCTTTTTTAAATGAAAAAAAAAATGTAGGAGAACTCAACCAAAAAAGATGCTGAGCAAGCTGCTCAAAAGTATCCCTACTTTGAACATGGCCCAGATGACCTCCAGAGGTTCCTTCCAATCTAAATTAGTCTTTGATTTGAGAAAACAAACAAACAAACAAACAAAAACCCCTAAAGAACAAACTGAGTAGCCTGTGTATTACATAGTACGTGTTCTCACATAAAAAGCACACATTTCTCACTGAAGAACTGTGGAATTGCACATATATATCTGAGAGGAATTTTTTTTTTTTTTTGCATGTAGATGTGTAGAGGAAATTAAAGTATATTCATATAAACATGAAAAAAATACTTAAATTTTAGATTCATGGTCTTCTATGGTGTTTGTACATCTGCCTCATGCAGGTGTGCTTTTGAGATGTTTGTTCTATTGCCTCACTTGGCTCAACACCTGGAGAACTTTGTGTCACCCAGCTGACATGCTGAAGAACAGACAGCCTCAAAACATCTTCTGCTGCTTTGGATGCTCCCTTCCCTGGGAGAGAAGGCTAGCTATTTCCAAAGGAATTCAAGTGGTAGCTAAGGTAGGTGGGTTGGTGATTTCCATTTGCATCTGCCCATCAGAGAAGCAGTGAATGTTATGGTCATGTTGAAATCTATGGTTATAATTCTTCTTATTCTTCTTATAAGAAATAATACGATTTTCTAACATTGAGCATTAACTAAGTATGAATAGTAGTTACCACTTTTTTATCATCACTGCTGTTAATTATGGCCTGGTTTAGTCAAACAGTTAATTTGTGTAGTGAATTTATTTATTCCTTTTGGTTTATAAAAGGTGCATAAATGGGCTATAATTTGTATGATTCATACAACTGATGGAAAAAGAAATAGTTTTCAATTCAAACAGTCCTACCTCTAATGGAAAACACTGGATTAATTTTGTAATTGGCTAAATCACATGACTTTGCTTTTGAATCCTAATTGAATGAGGTAATACCTCCAATGTATGTTTGTCCAGAAAATAAATAATAATAATAATAATAATAATTAAAAAAAAAGATTTGATTTCTCTGCTTAATTCATCTCAGAAGTTCCTCTGCTGTAATGTTCTTTGGAAATATTTGAACGAAAAAATCTGAACTGATAAATGCCAATTAATTGAAACAGTATAAACATAGATTCTGTTTCCAGTGCGGGGAATATCCGTGACTATGTTTTGCTCTACTCTGAAAACAGTAGCAAGGAGTGCTAACATACAGGGTACTTTATTTTATATTGGAGTTTTTGAATTTACTTTATATTGAATTGAATGTTAATTTATATAAAATATCCATGCAAGAAAAAAATGGAAGTCCAAATACTAGCTAAAAGGGCATATTGTTCATATGATGATTTAGTTCATAATCATTGTAATAAATGTTCTGATAACAGAGATTTAGAATTATCTGTATACTTATAAATGAAATTATAAAAGATATTTTGCAAAAGTTATCCCTCCCATGTTGGTGCTGGATATCTCTAATTGATTTCCCAAATCTTTCTTATGTTGCTTGACTGATTTGATTCTTCCTATTTCTTTCCTTTCTCTCTGTCTCTCTTTCTCTCTCTTCTCTTCCTTCCTTCCTTCCTTCCTTCCTTCCTTCCTCCCTTCCTTCCTTCCTTCCTTCCTTCCTTCCTTCCTTCCTTCCTTCCTTCCTTCTTTCCTTTCCTTCCTTCCTCCCTTCCTCCCTTCCTCCCTTCCGTCCTTTCCTTCCGTCCTTTCCTTCCTTCCTTCCTTCCTTCCTTCCTTCCTTCCTTCCTTCCTTCCCTCCTTCCTTCCTTCCTTCCTCTCTCACTTTCTTTCTCTCTCTCTCTTTCTCTCTCTCTCTCTCTTTCTCTCCCTCTTCTCTCTCTCTCTTCTCTCTTTTTTCTCTCTTTCTCTCTCTCTCTCTTCCTTCCTTCCTTCTTTTTTTTTTTTGCTTCTTTTCTTTTTGCTTTTGAATTTAGGAAAATGGAAAGGTGTCATTTTCTGTGCTCACAAAGAGAAAAAAAGCTTGCATTAAAAGTTAATATAAAGTCATAAAGCTAATTCAATGATAGCAGTTTAGTATTGTTATGACTATTCTTTATTTGACTCTACAAAGGTCTACTGAAGACCTTTTTCATTTTAAGAGGAAATATATTTTATTAGTTTGTAATTTGAGGTAAACCAGTAAATCATTAAAACCAAACCACTTTCTGCCCTACAGTTAAAAAAAAGAAAAAAAAAAAGTGATTTTTAAGTGTGTAAAGAGTTTGGAGTTTGTAATTTCCTTTTAGCTTATGTTTACTAAAAGGCTGCACTATTGACGCTGCTGTGCAGAGCTGATGTTAGGGTAATACACAAGTTACCTTAACAACTTATTTTCATAAGATGCTGTACCTATTCTCCCCTCTCCCCCAGCCCCCGAAAGAAAGAAAGAAAGAAAGACACACAGACAGACAGACAGACATACCCTCCCCACCCACCAAAAAAAAAAAAAAAATCACTTTAAAATCCAAGTCCCTCCGGTGCAGCTCTTTAGAGGGCCTATTTCTGAGTTGTTTTCAGATTATTGTATCAAGAAGGAGAGGATGGAGATGACTATCAGCATCCCTTGATCTCCTTTCCTAATTTTCCAGTCCTAGTGAGAGCCTCAGTTGTAATGTAAGAAGACCATCAGGCTACTTTTACTACAAGAGAGAAAATAATTGACTACAAACTCAGGAGATGATAGCCATGTCCCAGAATTGGATGAATACAGTTTTTCTTTACCTTCTGAAAATGGAGCAATCCAAGCTTCCATGTAGATTACATGGCATGTCTAGGAGAGAAAAATAGCCATAACAGTTCTTAAAATCATGGTGTCATTTGGTACGCCAGAGCTGACTGGGAAGTTTCTCATTTCTAAATACTTTTAGCTGTTTATTTTTTTTTTCTCTGTCAGAGGAAGGTCTGTATAATTTGACTTGTAGTGCTTATGTTGATCTTAGTATGTCAGCATGACATCACAGATGTGTAGTGTAGCTAGAGATCACACTATGTGTATTTATATGTTAAAGTATACTTAAAATAGTTTTCCGGCAAAGTACGTATGCATACAAAATATTTGATGGCATGGCACTGCATTAAAGTGTTGTTTGCACTTGATAGGCAAACTCACAAAAGCTCACTTACTGTCTTTACTGCTTGGGGGTAATGTGACCATCCTGAGTGAGAACCAAAAGCCTTAATGCTGCTAAACACACTTACAGTGTTTGTGAGCATGTGTATACACTATACAAAAAACAGTCAGAGTGCTGTGTGTTTTGATATAATTTTCTCACGTCTGCCCAGTATATACTGAAGGGGAACATCTCCGTCTGCTGGAAAACCTTATGACAGATATGTGATGATATTGCAGATATTACAGTATTTTTGATAATCCACAACAAGACTATTATTTAATCTAAATCTGTTCTAAAATTCTGAAAAATGCATCATTAAAATATTAATAATAATAAAAAATGCTAAAAAAATCACCTATTCCTATATGAGTATTTTCTAAAATGCACAATCTGCAAGATAAGGAGAAATCAGTCCTAGACCAAGATCTTGATTTGGTCTTTATTATTTATTTATTTATTTATTACTGAGAATACTAGGGCTTACGCCTTCCATTTCTGCAGGAACGGAAGCAAGAGCATTTTCTTTTGAAGATGAGGGAGGAAAAGGAAACTTCCCAGTATAGAATTCAGTACATGCAGTACATCTTCAGTTCTGGAAGAACCTGGAGCATCATGCTTGAGTGTCACATTTTTTCCTGTAAAGGAAAAGTCCTTTAGATTAATTCTGATTATTATTTTTTTTAATTTATTACTTTTTTTTATCCACGTTATCTCAGTACAGTACAGTAGGCTTGTGTTAATTATAGTACCTGGCTTAACATTTGGAAGAATGAAGAAATTGTCCCCCTCAAGTTTTTTAAAAGCCTCTCTGAAACAGTGCTGGAACAGTCTTCAATAAAGTTGGTGGCACATACGGCATATAAAGTGGTGAGGCGAGGTATAACTTTCATTGGTTTTCCCATTGGGATGATGTATATAATTAGAGATTAACTAAGACATTTCTGAGCGTTGTGACCTTCTCAGACTTAATGTGATGAAATCCCTAGACCTCATGACACCATTCCCCCACCCCTCTCCCCTATTCATGAGCACTGTCTGCGCTTCATGGTTCAAATACAAATTTATGGACATACATATGTTGAGGTATACGTGTATCTTTTCCTGTGCTTTAAACTGTAGTATAAACAGAGCAGACGTGTAGATGCATACTCTGTCTCTTTAAATTTACTGACTTGGGCTCATTTGACAAAGACCTCCTTATCGTTTTCTTGAAACCCAGTTTCCTGAATCAGCGGATTTTTCCCCCTTGAAACTTCTGAAACTCTGAACTCTGTCAAAACAAGATGGCTGGCAAGTTTTAGGGACAGAGCAGAGACACAGACAGAGACAAAGAAGCCCCTGAGAAGGCAGACGGACTTATATTGCTTGTGGTTTTTCAGTACAGCTGGTTTCAGATGTGTCGGCCTTGTTCTGCACTGGTTCCACTGCCAAAGCAAGACTGTCACAGCTGGTAGTACTTACTGCACTTGCGGGAAAGTATGTGATTCATTAGTTGGAACCGTATGTTTTTCACCAGTTCTGGTCATGTTTTTGTTAGGATGTGGTAAAAGCATAAGCAGGGGGTGAAGGGACAATGGAAATATGTGACTTGTTAAATATTGGCCCCAACCAGTTATTAGCTAAATTGTACGCTGTAAAAAAATACACCATTGCTCATAAGACAAATGATTTAATTCTTTTGTTAAGATCATTTAGTCATAAGTAGTAAAAAAAAAGTCATCATCAAATCCTTTTTTCTCTCTTTTCTCTAAGTATTATGATCTTTTTAACTGAAAACTGTAGTACAGGAAGAAGTCATGCAAGCAAAAGACATTCATTTGGTTAAAAAACAGCCAAACTTGCTAAGAATTTTGAAAGAAGGTAGCTGCTGCTACTGATAAAATATGGCTGTGGCATAAAAGCTTATAGAGAACATTTGGTATAATGGAAGATTTGGTAGAAAGAGAGCTGTAAGTGAGTATTCCTTTGCACACACATAATAAAATAGGAAAAAAAATATGCAGAGAGGGGTAACAAACTGTTTTGTTTAGAATTATATATATATATATTTTTTCCAGGGGTAGAATCTTCCTTTATTTTTTAGTGTTTTAAATAATAATAATAATAATTATAAAAGGGTGGGGGGACCAGTACATTAGAATTAAACATAACTATGTTCTCAAGCTGCTGGTTCACCTCTTCCCCCCTCCTCCCACCCCCCACCACACACCCACCCACACACACACACACACACACCCACACACACACACACACACACACTGATGAAACAACATGAAGACTTCAAAGCTATGTGTTTAAGAACATGCTTTCAAAAGAGTCTCTCTCCACTCCCCCTACCCCACCCCATCCCACCCCATCCCTTTTCCCCTCCCGTCCTCTTTACACACGTACACAGCCACTGGACTTTACAGAGCTAGTATCAGGTCTGTCTCATAATTAGCTCAGCTGGCTGCAGCATAAATAAAGGAATGCACTTAGGGGCTGTAGTCTGTGACATGGTTTAACAGAGCATAAAAAGGTGCATCTGTTAACATGCCTGAATTCAGTCACCTTACTGTCACCCACAGAAAGATACCAGCTCTGAAATGTGCTGATGATATTTTGCAAACATGAGGCCAGTATTGTATTAAATTAAGCAGGCTGTGAACGTGCAAAGTGCTGCCTCTTAAAAATCGTGCTGTCTTGGCTTACAGTAGTGTTGCAATGAGTCCCTCCAGTATCTATTAGGATGACCTGTGGCACTGAATACTTCAACACTCTTCTGGCTAGTATTGTTGACCTTTGTCAGCTTGATAAAAAAGCAGAGGCTAGAAATGTGCTTGTCATTTTTAGTGAACCAGGAGGCTGAGAAGCATGGGGAAGGGGAAGGGGGTGTAGGGAAGCACAAAGATGCCAACAGCCTGTTTTTGTTTAAATTAGGATGCTGAACCTAGGACAAAATTGCAGTCTGCTTCCCTTTTCCTCCCCAGCAGCCCCATGTCTCTCACCTCTTTCTTCCCCTGACTGTTGCTACTTGATTTGAGGTCTGAAATAATGAGGAATGTCTGCGTGATCAAAGTTACTGTCTGCCTCCTGGTCTCCACAGAAGCCCTGCTGTATGTGTTTGGTAGGCGACAAACAGCTTGTTGTAATGTATCTGAAGGTAATACAATCACACTTTTGTTATGTTCTTTGAACATTTATTTGCTTTTTCATTCAGTAATTCTAATGAAAAAAGAAGTTGTATTAAAACCTTCTTTGCTTTTATTTAGCTGTATAATGATTTTTAGATTATTTGCAGGAAAATATTACTTCTGCAGAGTAGATGTCCAAGCATACACAAATGAATTGATAAATTTTCCATTTTATAAATGTGTAATTCCTTGGAAAATGTTGGTTCAGGTCTGTCTAGCTCTGTCTGGAGACTTAACACGATAACAGGGTATCTGTTTTCAGTACACACATTTGTATTATATAAATTATTTCTGCAGTGTTACTATTTTGTATGTATTATATATATTACTTGTACTTACACTATATAAGACATATATGTGATCTTCTTCAGAGGGTCCTAATGAGTGGCTTATCCATTAGAAGGTGATGTAATACTGGTGGGAGCTAACCCCACACAGCGTGAACCAAAAATGATTCCACTTGGCAGTAACGGAATGTGGATGACCAGGAGGTGTGATGCATTCTCTGCTGTATTTTGAAGTTGTTACACTGGAAACATCCCACCCAGTTGTGCTTGGCCCTTTAGTACTGACACTAGGCCACACCTGCATTCCTGACGTCCAGACCCATCTTTGTTTTTGCCAACTGCCTTTATCCAGGAATATCTTTTGGGAAAAAAAAAAAATATATATATATATATATTTACGTATATATATATACTCATATATATCAAACTATCTTAGTGCTTGGAGAGAGGGACTGGGAGGGAAAGAAGCTGCTATCAAGAGAGATGATAGTGACTCAAAATCCCTTTATCTGAGTGCTGTGAAGTTATAATAAGCCAGCTATAGAACAGAAGAAAAAAGACCATGAAGTTCTTTTCAGTCATCTTGATTTTTTTTTTTCCCCAGTTATGACTTTTCCCCTCCTTTTTTTTTTTTTTTGTTTTCCTCCTCCCCCTCTTGTGTTATCCCCCCCCCATCACAAGGGAGTTTCTAGAGAAGCAAACTTGAAAAAAAAAAAAAAAAGCTGATGTTTATGTTAGAAGAAATTAAGGTTAATGATCATTGGCTCATTTTCATATTCCGTGGGTGTGGATGGAGGAGTAATCAGCGCAGGTGGCCTTGCCAGTTGGGAGTTTCTCTTTGTCATCAAGAAAATAAGGAGAATGTGGGATTGAATTACCACAACTATTTCAGGGCTAAACATATTTTGTTTCCCCTTTGGCTCTGGTTTAAGGACAGAAAGCTGACATTAATTTTAACCAAGAGAAAGGCACAGTTAATTCTCTATATATTCTGAGATAATTTGACTAAATACATATGAATTCATGCTTGTTCAGATGTATGTCTAGTGTAACTTTACACAAAATTTTGAGTTTAACACACTGAAAAGCATTTTTTTGTTTGTTTGTTTGTTTTTTTGTAAATTTTCCCTGACAATTTGTGTGCGCAATTACCACTGATGTTATTGAAAGTTTAAGGGCTACTTATTAAAATACGTGTTCTGACTGCTCCAATTGGCTTCCCGGGTGCTTGTTATTACATGTAAAGGCACTCCCTTTTAACTTTTAGAGGATGTACTGAATTGAAGGAGTTCTGTTCAGTGTGAAAAGGAAGTGGTGGATTTGGTTAAGGAAGTGTATGCTGGCCCTGAAAGGATATCTAGTGTGCATTCACATCTCGGCTACAGGTGAATTGTTCTTTAAAGAAAAATGTTTTCGTGAAAGAATAGTGAAATGACAAATAACTGAAGTAAACAAGCCCTGGATAAGTCCCATTTGGAATTTTTCTACATCTATTACATTCTGTGTCTGGTGTTGCTGGAACAGATTACAGTGAAGCGATTTCAATTCGGAATATAAAAAGTCAGAAATTAAAGTCTACAGGAGTCTGTGAAAGGTGTTGAGGAAGAGGAAAAAGAGCAGTCAGGACTGTTTTGAATTGTGTGTGTGCTTCTAATGCATGCATTTGCCCATGCATATTGCATTGTGTTTGACTGGAAGGGGAAGATTAATACCGAATAGGTAGATTTAGTTTAAATGTGTGATGCAGCAAGCAGCAATGACTATTATTTTAGCACTAAATCTGTGTGTATATTAAGGTACAGATAATGTAGTTCAAGCTAAAATAAAGATTTAAGACAACTGTGTGTACTTGTATATATGTATTTATTTATTTAATAATAAAGTTGGTAACAATCCCCCCACTCTCACTCTTGCAGGAGCAACAGATACTTGGCTTTGCAACAGAGACAGTATTAGAGATTTAGTTGCTAGTATTCAAAATAAAGGATTACAGTATTAGGAGTGTTGGCTGGTAGAATAGGGGGCTGGATTTTGGTTCCCTTGGTCCTCTGAGGTAAAAGTCAACACGCAGCTGAATATTCATGAGGCATTCATTAATATGAATAGTTGGTCTGCTGCTGCACCTTTCCATGGTTTATTAATAACTTATGGACAGACCACTCCCAAGCATACAGAGGGCAAGAATACTTTAATGATTGCAACATTCTCTCAGTAAAAGAAAGAATTTGATTGTTTATAGCAGCGGCACCATTTGCAATGCTGTAGTTAGGGTGTCAGTAGCACATTAGGGATGTATTGGTAACACTTGAAATAAAAATATCATTTTTCAGGGTTATAAGTAGTGTGTAAAACTTTGTTCCAGACTGTAACATGACATAAAGAAATATCTGCCGTGAAGCAACTATTTTTTTTGGCTCAATCTTTTATCGTATCCTTTTATCTTTTCTTATTTTGAGTCAATGAACAGAGGAAAAATAAAACAAATGTTACCATTTCAAGGCTTTATTCTTCCTTGCTGATGAAACTCAAAATGAGCTTAAATTAAAAACAAAAATGTTGGCGTATTATCAGTCCATAGCATAGTCTGTGTGTTTCTGACATTAAAAGCAATATTTGTTACTCATGTAAAAGATTTAAGAAAAAAAACAAAACTCACCTTGTATTAAGAAAACCTGCTGTCGATAGACAAATGTAGATATGATCAATAGATATAGTCTCTAGAGAAGAGGAACTGCATGGAAAATATGCTGAATTTAGAATAAAAATCAGACTTCTAAAAATATGTTTTTCTGCTCTGAATAGTATTTAACCTTTGATGTATCATTTATTAAGGTTTTTGAGGTGCTCAAAACTGCACTGACAGTACGACAATATACTACTCAATAAGATTATGTAGTCATATTTTGTAAATAATACGTACTGTAAAATCATAACGTGTTCTCTTTAATCATTTACTAATCAATCAGGAAGTTAACATTGTCTCAAGAAAAAAGTGCATGCCACCTTTCTTTTTCTTTTATCCATATTAATGCATTTTTTGTCATTTCAGAGAAGTAGACAATTTCACTTTTTATGTTATACATCCTCTCTAATTAACTTCAGGTGTTGAGGCTGTGTTGTGAAGCCTCCATTAACAGGAAGGTTGTTGATCTAAACTCTTATTATGTTTTAAATGAATGTAATTTCATCCCATGGTTTATGCTTGCCTACCCTCTCACAGTTTGTCTTTCTCCCTTTTTTTATGTGTAAAATTTTAATTCAGAAAGTCTAATAACATAATGAAATGTAACTGAAGAAATTTCATCCTAGTGGCTATCCAAGAGTGAGAGAAATATTCAAGAATTATAAGAAATGTTGTGCTGTTGTGTATGCTGTCTCTGTGCCTACTCCTTCCCCTTCCCCCCCCCCCCCCAGCCAGTTTTACCCTTGATAAAGTTAATTTAACATAGAAGGATTGGCATTTGGTGGAAGAAATTATATATTCTTTCATAAGCTTTATTTTATTTTATTTTTAAAGTATCTAGCATATAGCTCTCCAATGAAGTCTCCCCTGGGACTGTAATTTTTCTTTTCTGATTAAAAGTACTGAACTACCCTGGATCAGGGGATTACTAGTTAGATACAGAGTCTTTCTGCTTTAGGTCACCAGTTTGAATTCAGTCCAGGCCATCAACAGACTGCTGTTAACATCTGAGGGCAGCATGGCATTCTCTGTCCAATTCTCAGTGGGCACATTTTTTCTCTTTTCCGTTCTCCAGTCTTTCTCTCCTGGGCTGAGCTCCTTGTGTTGGACAATCCTGCCAAGTTTAAGTGAGTTCCATCATACACACTTGGATCCAGTTTTCCCTCACCTAGGAACAATTCGTCCACAGTCACTTCTTTTACGTAACTTACTAGGGTGTGACATTACCATCACCACCATCAGCGGATGTGACCTTTTAATGTTTCAAGATATTGTGGAATAGATATAGATGTGTCTCAGAATACTGAAAAGGAAACAAATGAAACCTTCTAAAATAAACAAACAGTACCACCCACCCCCTCCCCTGAACACAGCTGTGTTATGTAGGGTTTTACGGATTAAATGCTTGGCAGAGGTGCTGGAGTTCAGGGGATTTCAGTTCATAGTGAGACAGCTTTGTCCATGCAACTCACTTAATTTCATTAGGCTGCCAGACCCTGCCCTGCCTGCCCTACTAGTCACTCTTATCTCTCACGTTTCAGTTTAGGACAAGTACTAAGTAAATGAGAAGGTGTAAGAGGATAAAGTTAACTTTAATGGGGTATTGTATGGGAGATGTGGATGCTTCAGTTTGGAAGCTTCTTGTGAAGCCACAGAGATGCTTTCTGCGTCCTCGTGTAAAAAATAATCAGCAAGAGTTCTGGATGGTGTTTGCATAGGGCCAGCCACAGCAGACTTTTTACATATGTAACCAGTCAGTACATAGATGTGGCAGTATCTCTGTATTTAGGTACAGTAAAGAAATAAAAATAAATAAATACATTGGCTAAATTGTCAGTAATCTCAGCAGGTAGCTGGAGGATGAAATGAGCCATGGAAGCTAAGCTACTTTTTCAACCGTGAAACTGACCTCCTTAGGTCAGGGTTGTGACATGCTGGTAGACTGAGTAGTGTATAGAAGCTTTACTGCTGCTACCTGCGGTGGGAGAAAAAAGGGGACTTGTAGTTCCAAGGTTATCTGTCACCTTCCTGTGAATACTACATGTTCATTTTACAATCACAAACTTTTTTTAAAAAGTGTTAATGTATTGCAGAGCATTTAAAACATCAGTGAGTTATTACTGGAAACATTTTGTATAAGGCTAGAAAATGTACAGTAGGGAACTAGCCCTCCTTGGCAGGAGGTAGGCAGGGTGATGTAATGGTCCCTTCCTTCTCTAACATTTATGACGCTAAATTTTATAACTGAGTATACTTTTCAAAAAAAAAAAAAAAAGATGAAAATGTTACACCCTCTATCATTAAAATAAATAATTTAGAGCAGGACATAATTGTGCTCTCAGATCTGCATGGCAGAAATCAGCTCCATTGCTCTGCTCTCCCTATGTATATGTTAACATTGATCCCTAGGCAGGATGTGTATGTGGGGGTGCAGTCTGTGTCTTGAGGATCTAAGAGGAGTACATTGCCTTATATCTTATTGGTGAGTTCAGAGTTCATTCACATCACCTACAAGAAAAACTGAAACAGCATATGGGATAGGTATAGCTCTATGATTCCTGCAGTCTGTCTGTAATTAGATTCTTAGATACTGTTTTCTAGCAATATTTTTGATATTAGTGTGAGAATACAGAGATTGTCCATAAAATGTCATACAAGATTTGTGTCTAGGTCTTCATAATGAAATGCATGTAAGATAAACATTTTTCCAGGCCCTTCCAGTTTTAAGAACCATGAGTAGTCATATATTTTTCTGTAAAATTTGCTTTGTTGGGTGTCTAAGTGTTGCTTAAATGTATTTTTACATATACTCCATTTCCTGGTACATAGTCACACTTTCAGAGGTCAGAAGTGGGAGTGTAGCAGTTTTATTTAAATACCCAGTTTCAAAATTGCACTGGCATCATTGCAGGCAAAAGTACATAGATACTATATAGGTACTTGCACAATTAGGTAACTGCACATTTACCGGTCATTTGCATAGGTAATGGATTTTCTTGTAAGCAAACAGGGTAAGAGAAGAGGGGTGAGGTGGCTCATGTCTGGTGCCCATCTTAAAAAATTGCTGCCAGAAGTGGCTCAGTTTGCTTAGTGAGTAAGATTTAGCAAGATTTGTCTGGAATACTTGAGAGACTGTAAACATACTACAAAACCATGTTAACACAAGATTATCTTATTAGACAAACCTCTTGAATTGCTTAGGAATGCTTAATTTACTAATGCAAGCCAAAGTCTTAGTTTATTTATTTATTTTATTATATTATATTTTATTTTCTCCTGATATTGTTGTGGCGGGGACAAGAGGAATTTTTTTTTTTTTTTTCCTTGGGAAAGGGCATCTTGTCCTATTCCCTAACCACGGACATGTTAGAGACAGTACTTTGCGAGAAGATAGTATTGCTCTCATGCATTCCCTGCGAGGGTGAAGGCAATTGTGCCTGGAGTTGGCCAGCCTGTGGCTGTCCACCATCTGTGTAAGGAATTCACAATCCCAGACAAAAGAAATTGGCAAAGTCTTCTTTCTGTCTGTTCTCCAGAGCCTCAAGATAGCCATAAAACACCTGGACAAAATCAGCAGGTGATGGCAAGGGAAAGAGAATGATCAGTCACAGGCATTGTTGAATCCTTTGAACATTACTTATATCTTGGACACTGCTGTCACCAGACACAGTTTGATCTTTGGTGAGTTTTCTGGAAGTGTTTTTTTCACTGGCTGTATGACAACAGGGGGAACCAGATAATGCTGTGGAGGCAAAGCAGAATTTTCCCATCTTGTAATTTTTATCTCACCTTGTAACTCCAGTTCTTGTTACCTGTATTTGCACTTAAATAGTCATGCAGAAAAAATAAGCAGCTCTTTACATGCAGAAAACACCATCTATTTTTACTTTTGTGACCATCCTAACCAGCAGTACTTAACTGTGATCTGCATCCCAAAATTAACAAATGACTTAAAATTTGAGATCCTTCACTGTCTTTCTTTTTCCTTTCATGTTGATTTACAAAAAAACTTGAAATGATGACAATTTTAAAACAAAGGAATGCAGTTTTCTTCCAAGTACGTTCTTCTGTTAATACATTCATAACAGAAACATTTTTTTATCCTTATTTATAACTTCTTGTAACTCACTATTGATCATCAGTTATTACCTTTATGTAATTGACTATAAACACAGTACTACTCTGAAACTCTCAGAAAATCCTAGCCTTTAGTTCAAGTCATGTTTTCCTATATTCTTTCTGTACATACAATGTATATGCTTTTTAGCCTGTACAAACTTAGGCATAACAAAAATCAGCTTGAAGTTAAAAAGAGAACAAAAAAGTACCGTGACAGATTAATGCACCTAGAAGAGTGTCAGTGTGTACATGAAACAGAAGTACAGGCACAAGAACATACCACCTTTGGCAGGAGAGGAAAAAGTTTTCTCTCTGTTAACCTGTTGGCAATTAGAGTTTGAATTTCAGTGCATGGGTGCTTAGCATTGAGGCTAACAGTCTTGCCTGTGTCATGGGGTAAGTTTGTAGCTGTTGTTTTGTTGCGTTCCCAAAGAGAAGTCTAAACCGTACCAAAAATCTGCTGGATCACTTCACACTTCAGCTGTCCCCTGAATCCTCCCTCAGGTTGGCATTTACTCTCTCTTTTTGTCCTCCCCTCCCTACGCTCCTGCAAATACAGCCCTTCACAGAACTGGCATCGAACTTCAATGAACATAACTCTGTCCTGCTAAGTGTATTAATACGGCACTGTAATTCAGACATGAATCTAGTTGTTTGTCATAAAGTTTGTGTGGGGGATTGTGTGAGCATGTGTGCATGCATCAGTTAACCTGATGTTTTAAGGAAGACAGAAAGTTTACTCTTTGTAGCCCATTTACAGCTTGTAATCAGCTTATATGAACTTTGGGGGGGGGGGAAAAAAGAGTTAAGATAAAAATTTTAAAAATTAGTTGTAGAATATTCTGTTACTTCACGGCAAGATCATCAATAAAACTAAGGAACCCTTACTTTTCATTCTGCTTTCTCAATGTGGAAAATATATATAGCATCCCTAGAATGCATTACCACAAGTGTTAATATCTTATAACAGCAGTCATAATAATCCTTTTACTCTAGCTAATCATGTGCTAATCTGTTGGTAAGTCAAAAGTATTAGACCATTTTAAATTCATTGTGTCAGCTCAGCTGAAGTAACTGACATGGTGCTATAAACATTTGGGAGAAAAGTTCTTCAAACTAAAATGACTGTGTCATAAAGTATAGAATTTTGCTAGCTCTACACAGTAAATCTAAGGATGTAATTAGTTTTAGATCCTGGACAAAAGCATTTGAGTGTACACAGAAACAGAATATTACTGCTGCTTTCCTGATGTGTATGTTTCTGAACTGGATTTCAGTGTTTACTAGTGTTCACTATGCAGCTAAGAATAGCTCACTATCTGAAAGATTTTTCTGTTTGCAACCTTTTCTTCCTGCAAAAGTGTGACTAATGTTTGCACAAAGATATTTGTTCCTGGGTTTTTTGATGTTTGTAACCAAAGAGGGAATTTAGCATATTTTATTTATTTTATTTAAAATTTGTCTTAGGTTGTGTAGCCTAAAGTAATTACTTAGGCTTTTATCCATTCTGTTGCTAAAGCTTACCTCCTTAATGGTTAATATGGTTAATAATGGTTAATGGTTAATATTTCAGAACTTTTCATTGTCTCTTCTGCCACTCTTTTGACAGCATGCTTTGCATTACTCCCTGAAAGCCTAAATCAGAAAATAACACTTTTCATAATTAGAATACTCAGATCAGACTCAATAAAAATAGCATGGAAATTGGATAAACAGAAGGATTTGTGTTCCCTCTTTGTCTTATATGAAAAATGGGCACGTGTTATGTTTTACATGGTTTTATCTTTGTTAAAAGATTTCAGTGATCACCCATGTAGCAGTGAAATTCCCTTTTCTTTATTTGTCAGGATAGTACATACACTGGCTCATTTCTTCCTGTTTAGAATATTTTGAGTTAGACACATTGTCAGAAGAGAGTTTGTTTCATATTAAACATGTGAACACATCAGAATATTGTAAATTTCAATAAGACTCTTATTGTGAAATTGTTTCTATAATCACAGTTTGAAAAATGGCTTTTGCATTATAAATTGGAGAAAGCACTTTTTATTTTAGATTGCAACTTTCATAAT
This sequence comes from Cygnus atratus, assembly GCF_013377495.2. Lineage (NCBI taxonomy): Eukaryota > Metazoa > Chordata > Aves > Anseriformes > Anatidae > Cygnus > Cygnus atratus. The sequence continues at coordinate 35,080,705 of NC_066396.1, read as the reverse complement.
GTTTACCTTATATGTGGACATAAATTTCTTATGTCTGCATGGAAATTTTTCATATCTTACAAACAACTAAAATTTAAGCTTATGATTCTGAAGATTTAGTCATTTAAAATTCAGAATACAGAAGTAATTTAAGAAGCTCTTAAGAAAATGCAGACCTGAAGACTAATCATTATTTTTGTCATTTTACCTAAAATAGGGATGTATCTTATTAACATATTAAAATATGTAAAATATTTGTTTTGCATTTCTGATTTTTTTTAAAAGCAAGTGTAGTCTTCTATTATAATAGCCTTTCGCAATCCTTTATGAGGTTTTGATTTTTTTGTTTGTTTCTTATGTAGAGTTTTTGATCTTTTACCCCCCGTAGTTTAATACCAAATCTGAGTCTTACTTACTGTTTATGTTTTTGTTAGCAATTGACAACAGATACAGAGTTAAGTCTGATTAGTGAAAGACTTGTTCTGTAATAGAGAATACTGTGGCTACACTTGTATTGTGGTGTTTGAGAGTCAACTGGAAAAAAAAATAATGATTGCAATGCAGAAACAGAAAAACAGAGGGCATAGAAAAAGTAGTTTCACATATGAAAAATAGACTACTTTACCCTACTGTGTTAAAATCTGGAAGTTCATATAAATAGTGTGTATCAATGCATTTTTCCACCAAATGCATTCACACTCTGCTTCTTTTACTTAGATTCTGTGTGTGTACTTTACAGTCTTCACTGCTTTTCAGTGTTGGCCTGCAAACTCAGTTTGCTGACAGTTATGAACAGTGACCTTACGAAATTTGGTCCTGACTGAATGAAGCAACATGATCTGTCCTCTGCCTGAAAGGACCACGAATTATAGCTGACCTCAAGCAAGGTATTTAGACTGAGGAATCTTTCAGTTGTATGTTCTCTGATTATATTGCCCATAGAGGAATCCATGAACTAAAAGGTAGTGCAGTTATTATTGTATAGTCAAATTTTGTGATACCTGAATTTATTGTGGAAGAGACAAAACAATTATTTCAGGTCATCAGATATGAACTAATTTTAAAAAGTTTATCTTTATGAAACCAACCAACCAACTTGCAGGTTTCCATTTTAGAAGACCAAAGAAAACATAGCTCAACAGTTGCTTGGATATGCTTCAAGATATACTTGGAGCTTAGATGTGTTTGGAAGGCATAGAGATACTCAGCATAGTAGGTAAGTTCATGCCTTAGTCCTCACAACTATCTAACTGCTATTGCTGACTACTTAACTCCTTTGTATGTTCAATGGCTAAACTTGGCCCCAGTGGGATACTGCTAGTAGGTGGCAGTGATTTTTGTTTGTGCAGTTGTTGGATGTTTTGTCTGTTTTTAAGGGAGAGGGCTTTTCTGCTCTGAAACAGCTAAGTTCTGTGTTTGTGTCTCAATAGAGAATATTTTACCTACTGTATGGATTGGTCATGAATCTTAAGAGCAAACAGAATACAGAGCTTATACGCTGTACTTTACATCTGTCAGTTTCAAAGCACTATAGAAAAGAGGTGATTTTTGTTATTCTCACTTCCAGATGGGAAACTGAGGCAAAAATGAAGGAAAATGACTTACACAATGTAATAATAGTAGACTGTGACAGGCATTATCCTTTTCTTAGGCTCGGGGTAAATTAAACTGGCTGACAGCTTTCAGATTCCTCTCTGGATGCTGTTCAAAGGTAAAAGTCAGATCTGGACATTGTCGGTGCAGGGACAATCAAAGATCTTCTGAACCCATTTTTACAAGTGGTTTGGTTAAACCTTGATAAAGCTGTGTGTGTGTTCTTACTCAGAAATGAAGTGGCCTGAAGTACTTTTCTGGTCTCTTTCATGTGCAGAGTTGCATTCCCCTATCTCTTGGCATTATTCATTCACATGACTAAAATTGACTGCTGATGGATCCAGATTGCTCTCTCTCCTCTCTCCCTTCTTCTCTCCCTTCTCTCTCTTCTCTCTTCTTTTCTCTTCACTATGCATACTTTGGCTAGTCCAGTTGTGTAAGAGTTTGACACCCAGATCACCATTCAGTTTGAGCATGTTCCTCAGATCACTCATGCATTTTTAAAAGTAGTATTTAATTAAAGTATATGGAATTGTTTATTTATAGAGGAATCTGAGTTTGCACCACTGTATCTGAGACAGAAGCCACATTCCCTGGACTAGGTACTTAAGTGACTTGTCCAAAGGTGGCCTTGGTCTTGAACTTTTGCGTATGTGAAGAAAAAGAAAATTATTAGTGACTGAAGTTACTCAGAATAGTGTTATACCAGGAGGTTAGTGTTTGTAGTATCAGGCATTCGGTTTGTAAAACATTAAATAAATGTACTGCGCTATATAAATATTTTTGCATAGTTGTCATTACTATTACCATGAGTTGACTCATGTTGCTCTTCAAGTGTCCTGTAAACAGCCCTGAATGGAGTGATGGTCTGTAAACAGGAGCTTGAGGAATCCTGCTGTAGAGGTTAAGATGTTTCTCCCACTGGCTGGCTGTCCTGACGGCTTCCTCTAGAAGCCACTGACACCACAACCAAGTTGGTAGAATGAAATTAGGCTCATTGCTCAGTGACTTCTTTTCATGCCCCGTGGAAAGCTGGGGTGCGTTTCTCTTTCCTCAGTTTCTTATTAGGGCTGTAAGAGTGAAGATGTGAAAACACTGTAATGTTGTTACTGCTACATCTTTTTGCTTAGTGCATGTGAGATGAAGCTCTATAACCTGGTATTTCTCTTTACAGAATGGAAATGGTTGTGATTTAAATATACATACAGCTCAAGCAGAGCTGTGCCATAACGAGATATATAGGAAAAAAATAACAGAGTAGAACACCAGCTGAAAAAAATTATTCAAGGAGATTTCTTTTCCTGCCATTAGGAAGCATGTAAAAAGCAAGCTGAGTAGAAAGAGCAGTTTCTGGTATGGGTCTCTGGTCAGAAGTGGTAACCAGAATTTGTAAGTATAGGTATGTAGTTGGTATCTAGCAGACACTTCCGTCTCCCAGCTGATTATTGAAATTAATTCTATCTTGTAATTGTTTTAGCTCAGTGTTCTGCAAAGCAGAGTTTTTTTTTCCACCTTGTTTGCCATGCTCAAAGGAATATATATTACAGCCTGTCATATCATAAAATGATTTAATCTCTGTAATTCAGTAATGTGATACACAAAAAAAAATACAATGTAGTTTTTTCCCCATGATGAAGTGTGGTCAGCGTACTGACATTCAGTGATTCAGGTAGAATACATCTTAAGTTATATCCCTTATTTTATTATGCAAATGTATTTGTCTTTTTAAAGTGGAGAACACTTCTGTTTCCAATTTTGTTGCTAGAATAAATGAAATGCAAATAGATAATCTTAAAATACTTTTATGTTTGGAGAAAGAATAGGTGTACCATTTTATGTGGGCACTGCATCATGGAACAGCTACTTAATTTCAGGAAACAGTCTAATGAATATGAACACTTTGGAAATTAGTTGCCCATTTCATTAATTGTTTATTTGTGAATGAAAAGAGCTAGTCAAGCAGAGATACTGTTTGGTTTCTGGAAATTGCTCCACCAAACTATCTCCAGATGTTGGGGGAGGTGGGGAAGGAAGAAACTTCATCCACATTTTAATATGTGAAACTTTTGTATCATGTTTACGATTCATGGCCTGTGTTTGGATGCCATTTTTGCTTTGTCTCCTGTCTACTACATCTTCTTTTCTCCCACTTTTTGTCCAGAAAAATGAAGTTTGTAACAAAGAACCTACAGCACTAACTTTTGCTGAAATATAAAGTGCCAAGCTGAAGAAAAGAAACTGGTTGAAACATTTTCAGTTTAAATAATATAAAGTTTGCATTTTTCTCCTTTTAGAAATCATTGAAAGAAAACATTTGCTTGTTATAAATCATTGTGTTGAAGGATAAATGAAGTATGTTTTACAAGAAAGAACAGATAATTACAAAAAGTAATGAATTTAAGTGAAAGTCTTGGTAGTAAACATGTTGCTGCAGTGCTTGCTTTAAGATGCTCTCTTTCCAACTTGTTATACAAATGACTGCATTCTAATAAGCAGCAGATTTTTTCCTGAATCTGCACAGGGTATTTATTGAACAAGTCTGTGTTTTGCTTTCAGTACTTTCAATCTTCTGTCTTTCCCTTTTTAACGTTGAAATTTTCTGGACTGTATGCTTAGATTTTTGTCAGTATTTCTTTGCTCCTTTAGCTGAGCAACAGCTCAGTTCTTATACCATTTACTCTTTCCAAACAAAGGAATAAAGCCCCTATCCATTTTTACTAAGAACTATTAGGAAGGCTCATTTATGAGTGATAACCAGCCAAAAACAACACTGGATTTGTGTTCAGAGTTGAATTGTACATGTCTGTTAAAAAAAGCAACTGTGCCGCAGTTCACTTTACAGTTATTTTCCAGATTATTCAAAATACTTGAGCATTAGAAGAATCTGTCTAGTCCCACAGGAAAAACTGTCCAATAAGCCTCTCCCTTCATCTGAGGGTCATAGAGGAAACCCTGGCTAGACGTTTTGGTGACTAATTTAAAATATCTGGCAAGACAATTGATAGCACCCTTCCTTTGTGTTGTGACAAATATATTTCGACTGCAGTTTATTAACATAATCCAAAACAACCACAGACATATTGCATGTATTATAGCATAGAATTAGAAACATTTTTTGCACATCACAGTCTTTACTCTCTCTCTTTTTTGACAAGGATCTGGATAATTGCCTCAACAAATGAACTGCCGTGTTCAGTCTGTTTCTATAATTTCATAAATTGTTTTCCATGCTAAAACTAAGCAAGCTTTTACTGAGTAAGTATAAAGAACCACAGTGTAATTACAGTAGCAGTATTATTAAAAAGTGTGACAGAAATGGCAGTTTAACTGACAGGTACTTTTTCTTTGCTTTATTACAACAAATTAAGTATCTCATTGAGTGCCAGTTAGTGAGCAACAGTGTCTTCTGCCTCTCTTTCCCTCTCTTTTTCACACACACATTCTCACGCACACATGCATGTTAGAGCTGAGACTTATCATAGAAGATTACCACATACTGCTCCAGGAAATTTTATTTCAAACTAAAACCAAGTTATTGGCTTTTTTTCTTACCCACCCCCAACCCTTTTGTGTGTGTGTGTGTGTGCGTGGTTGTCTCACACTTATCTAAGTTGAATACCTAGCTTGAGTATCACCCTTAAATTGAATCTTTAACTCTTGTGTATCTCCCTTTGTCTGATTATGTCAGTTCTTTGTATAGATAAAATTAGAATTATGCCCATTACATGGATAGAAAAAGTGAGACAAAACATGATCACCTTTACCAAGAGTCAGAACCAATGACCAAGCTAAGAATGAAACCTAAATTTGCTGTCTTAATCATTGAACTATAGTCCCTGCAATCACTACAGCCTTGATCCAGAGCGCACCAAAATCAGTGAAAAGAAAGATTTTTACCATGTTCTATATGTAATGTAAAGTAAGCTCCTTGCTTTATATATATATATATTTTTTTCCTCTTAATTATATGGTTATTATAGTGCAGCTTTCTCAAAAATACATTGCCTTTGTAGAGAGCAATTGAAATTGATCACTAATACTGATATAATTTGAATGAGTATTAGGGACTAATTTACCCAGTTCTAAGGCTCCTGTCCTTTTCACTTATTTTCAGTTGCATATATTTGTGTATGAGAAATGCTCACACATTCCCAGTTGACTTGTTGTACTTAAAAATGTGTATATTTTAAATCTCTGGACTGTTTATTCTTTATATTTTTTAGGGCTCTGTATTCAAACCTTTGCTTTTTCAAATCCTAAAATCAGCAGAGGTGCAAAGAAGTATTCTTCAAATATTCCACAAGATATCAGATTTGAGTTAGATTTCACGCTAGATAGGAGATCATTACATTTAAGTCATATGCACAGACACTAAACTCTGTTAGGTGTAAACATTAAACTCCTGGACAATATAAACTACAATAAGTAAAAGATTAGCATGTGTATCAGTGGGTTTATAAAGTGTATGCAGGTTGGAGCTGTGTGGCTTGTGAAGTTAACTTTACTGTAGAAAAAGTCAAAATCTGAAGTGTGTTTTTTTTTTTGTGTGTGTGTGTGTGTGTGAAAATACTTAGCTATAAATAAGATTTAAAAAATCTTTTTACAGATTTCAAAATTTTGGATGTAGTTTATGTTGTGAAGACTATGGCAAATGTCAAGATTTTTAATGTCATTCTACTTACTGTCTGTAGTGTGACATGTCCAAAAGTTTTTATGAGATTAATAAAATAACTACAAATAAAGACTGAGTTTATCATGAAAAATAAAAGGTCATTCCATTTATGTTTTGTAGTTGTTAAATGCTTCTGAGAACCAGGAAAAATGAGAAGAAGTAACTCCACTACTTAATGAACTGAGTCATGGTGATTATATTTACTTACTCACTTCACAAAAAAGGACTGTATAAAAGTATGCCTTGATTTATATCCTATATCAGTTGTGATCTTTAGAGATCTATTTGCATAACAGCTCAGGATCTGCTTACAGACTTATAGATAGCTGAACTAATTTTTAGGTGGTAGTCTGTCATATTGATTGGCTCACTAGTGTTGGTGAACTCTATAATACCAGGGAAAAAGCCTAACCAAGTGGTGGTACCAAGAATTATCCTGGTAAAATATTTTTTAAAACAAATCTTTTGGAGAATAATGTTTAAAACTTTTATAAAAGTGTTCTATAAAAGTCTATAAATCTCTATTTAATACTATGGCATTTTGAATCTGATTTTAGCATATCTGATCCTTCAGTTATACTTACCTTTCTTGTATATCACTCAGGCATACGTTTGAATATTCTCAGATCTTGACAGTATTTGGTTAAGAACCTATACAATGTGACATATTCAGACAATTTATTTTACTATTCTTCTTAGGCAATGTTTTGGGGATTCTGATTTCCTAGATGTGTAGTAATTTTTAGCTCCAAGCTTGGCACAAGTAGAGGGACTTTTCCTCTAGTATTCTCATAAAATTGAAAATATTAATTTGCAGAATCTGAATCAGGTAAACAGTTGAGTAAACAGCAACATTAGGGAAACCAGATTTTCTACAGCTTTGTTCCTAAAGATAGAAAATTATTGCAGAACTGTAACACATCCGAAGCGTTCCCTCCAGTCCCTTTCTGCAGCACTCTTGCAATCCACAGCTACCTTTGCTTGGCTTAATAAGAGGTGTGGTGTGACTAGGCAGGAGCTGCTGATTGACCAGCTGGCTGCTACCTTTTCACTATTAAGTAAGTGTAATGGAATGCCCTAGCTGTAAGTACCTGGCAGGCCAAAACAAAAGGTTTTGGGATTGCATGCAGCTTCTGGGTCATGTTTTGTGCAACAGCATTATAAAAATTAAATATATTTGCAAAGTCTGCCTTTCTGCCAAAGTCAGTTGAAGTAGATATGTGGATTCAGAAGTTGTGAAGGGGTAAAGCAGATAGACAGATAGACTCTGGAATTGCATAACTATTGTTTCCTTTGGAGACAGATAGGTTGGTAAGACATATTTATTTTAATCATATTCATAAGTCAGATAAATTACTTGATTTAGTAGAAAAAATACTTGCCTCTTTTCATCATACCCTGGACAGAGATGGGAGTGTGTGTATGGCTTTCTCTGACATTTCTCCATGAGGACATTAGAGCTGAGGGATCTTTTGACTTAAGCTAGTGGATCATGGAGTGTATTTGTCCCCAGCTGCCTCCCATGTGGACAGTTTTCATGCATGTGGAGTTTCGATAAGTATTGCTTTTTGCCAGTTGTTTGCTTGTTGAGAATGTACTGTTTTCTGAGAATGATTCCTCTGGGAGTTGCTCTCATGTTGCTCCATTTTTCACATCCATATTTCATGTTCCTTCAAAAACTGGGAGACTTTTAATGGTTAAAAACAGTACTGTTAGATCAGTTAAGATGCAAAGTAATTCTATCCTATATCTCATTTTTCCTTAAACTATATATATTTGTTGCCCTTGTAGGTTATATCTCATTTTAAAAGCTGTCCTTCAGTTATCAGAATAAAGTCTGAGTAGTTAAGATCTTCTAGTTCAGAACTGCACAGACTAGCCTGAAGAACATTGCAGGTGTTTTACTAAGTAATCTGAATTAAATGGAACTCCTGATATTTCATAAGAACTGCTAAGCATCCAGGTAACATGCATGCATTGAGGATACTAGTAAAAGCCATTAGAGAGGGCTGTGTGGGTGTGTGTGGGGGGGTGGTATTTACTCTATTTAGTCATTAAAGAGAATTTTGTATTTCCTCTTTGCATGCTTGTGTGAATGTGTGTCTATATTTCAACAGAATGGATGCACATGATGCATAGTGGCATGTTTTCATGAGTGAGCTTTCCAGGGCTGTAGCAAGCCAATCTGTTTAATAATATGCCCAGTAGTCTCAAAAACATAGTACTTACCCCTTGACATGTAGAATTTTAAATTCTTCTCAACATGAAAGGTGCGGTTCTGTCCTTTTCTGTATCTGTATCGTTCATATCTCAGTTTGCCTGACATCCACTTTGTTGGGATGCATCGCTCCTGAGCTTGGAGATAGCGATACTTTTTATTAACCAGCTTTCTTGGGCTCCTTTTACTTCCAGGGCTTTGTCCCACGATCCTCTACCAAGCAGATCTCTGAAGAGGGCAAAGTCGGCTCTCCCAAAGTCCAGGGTAGTGAGCTTGCTGTGCCGCCTCCTTGCTGCCCTCAGGATCCTAAACTGCACCATTTCATGGTCACTGGAGCCAAGCCTGCCCTTGAGTTTCACGTTCCCCACCAGCCCCTCCTTGTTGGTGAGAATGAGGTCCAGCTCAGCACCTCTCCTCAATGGCTCAATGATTTCCCAAAGCACGTCAAGTACTTAAGAAAAAAGAACCGATCTATCACAGACCCAAAGTCTAATTTGAATTCAAAAACCGTACCTGACCACAAAAAACAGGAAGCATCAAAAAAATCACAGAAGTGGCAATTTTATTTTGGGAGAATTATGCAGGTCAATTCCTCTCATCTGCTGGGATTCCCTTCAACAGTATTGAATTTGGATGTTGACACTAATGGAGAATTTACAGAGCTACTCGAGTTATATGTTTCTTTTAGTAGCATTTAATAGTATTACTATCTGATAACTATTAGATACTGTCCTAGCGTGTAATTAGGTGAGTGAGATACCTTCTGACTTATCAACTTTGCCAGTCTCTTAGGAAGCATCTGCTTTTCATCTTTGTAGCCCTTATTGAATGGAGCCATTGTTTCAGAAGAGGGCAGAAATTCTTAATACGAGATGAAGAATATTACCCTATATACATACAGCCTAAAAGTGCTCTACCAATAGGCTTGAATGAGACTTTGGAAAAGTAATACAGTATGTATGGGTGTATGGATGCCTGCTAATAGTGATCTTCAAAGTCTTCAGACAGTTCTTATATACATGAGACCTCTATTCGGCTGTTTTGTCCAAAGAGGTTCTGAATTTGTTTCTCCTACCTCCATCATGTATACCTTCCATTTCTGTGATGTTTTTTGAGTTCCTTAGTCCTGGTTCTCAACTACCCTTCTTTCCAAGCCTCGTTGTTATTAATGCCTGCCACCACACACAATTTTTTTTATTTTTTTTTTGTCAGCCCATATCCCAGCAAAGTCATTTCTCCTAAGTAGGAGGAAACAGTATTCAAGCAAGGCCTCTGCAATCTTTCCCTGTCTAATGAGCTCCATCTTCCCTCCAAAGCCTATATTCTAGAAACTGTCCACACTCTCTGCCTGCTCATCTTGTCCTTGTGCTCCCTCCTCAGAGATGTCCCCAACTCACACCCTGCTTAATGCACTAGCACCAAGGCCACTTGACCCTGACCGGCATGCCCTGCTTCCCTATGAAAGGTGGGAGCAACTTTGGGTGGGTTGCAAGGAGTTGTGTGGAACACCACTTAGAGAAAGAGAGGTATTTGAGGAAGAGGAGACACACTTTGTGTAGCCAGAGAGGATGCTTTCTCCTAAACTGTAACCCCTGGTCCTCCTCTCCGCACATTCCCCTGCCTCCTGGTACTAGGTAGATCTCAGGCTTCCTCAGGGTTTCAGGAAAGAGCTGAACATGCCTGGGATGGAAGGAAGGGAAAAAGAGTGGAAGAAGAGGAGAAAAATTGAGAGTCTAAATGTATCTTTTTTGGACTTCTCATCCCCACATACATGGCTGCTCTCCTGCCTTCTCCTACTTTTAGAATTAATGCTTTATAAAGTTAATTCTAAGGGTTTCCTCCTGGGCTGTTAATTGTGTCTGAAAGCAGTCACTCAGAAAATCAATGGAACAGGACTAGAGGTAGCTTCTTCATGTGAGGACCTGTTTTTAGTCTTGAGTTTTGGCTTCAGAAAAGTCTTAACTTTTCTAGCTTCTGCAGGGAGTAGTTTAAATTTTAGACCTGAATAAACTGAGGCTCCCAATTTGTTTTGAGGGCAGAATCTGGTCCTACCTGCTAGACTGACTTTTTGTGCTGTCATTGGGGCATCTCTTGATGGTCACTACAGCTCAGAAGAGCGTTCTTTGACTACTAGTGGGGATCTCACGATATGAGATAACCCCACAGTGCAGCCCTGTGCTGCTGGGAGATACCTGGCCTGCTTTTACAGAAGCTTTCTCAAGTGCTAGAAGCAATATAGCCAAATTTGTATGGAGTGCTGTTTGGGCTCATTTGTTTTGCTAAGCCGTGCAGAAGTGTTTTAGGAATTTCTGCATGGCATTGCACTGTGCAATACAGACATCGCTGGCCCCCTTCCTGCCGCTCTCTGGGCCAGACAATGAATCAACGTTTTTATTTCTGAGAAGTATACTAACACCATGCTGAAGTCTGCTGCCGTCTTCTTGTGTAGTCTGGTCTTTGCGTAGGAAAACTAGGATTATTCTCTATACTTGACTTTCACACACAATTAAAAATGGTGCTTATATATATATTAAAAAAATAGGTCAGAGGAAAAAAGATATTAAATATCACTAATTTATAACATCTTGATAACTGAACAATTCAGGTTCTTTATTATAAAGAGAGGAAAAAGTAAATCTAGCTTAAGCTGGTGGGTCCTTTATGACAATGTACTTCACTAATCACTGCTTATGTACAGTCTAGCAATGAAAAAAAGGTTAACACTCATAAGTGCTTTTTCCTTCTGTTTTATGTTGTTTTTTATCATTTTGAAAGGGATTTACATTTATTTAAAGACATTTTTCTAAATTTTGCTTTGAATACAAATCATGTCATACAACTTTGCCAAAATAAACTTGGCAGCTTATATTTTCTTTCCTTTTTTTTGAGTGTTGGCATGTAATGAATATTAATGGAGCATCACTTCCTGGTTTCTGGCATGATACTTTCTTCATGTAAATACTGCTTTTTGAAATACCAAAAGCCATGTGCAGTTCAAAATCTTCAATTAAATTTAGATGAATTGATAAAGAATCTCCATTTTCTGTTTTGTGAGAGCTTGGATGTGTTTGCTTCCTAGTGAAAATTTTAACTATTTTTTAAAAGAGTAAGAAAAAAGTAATTCCATGAGTTTAACTCCCTTCTCAGGTACTTAGTACATCTTGTTCCTCAATGCCTGTATTCAAACTCCTCAAGTTAAAGGCACTCTTCATTTTCAGGATTTTATAGCAGCAAGCACATTGTCGGCAATCAAATAATAATAGGGAGAAGTGAATCAATCTGGATAAAGTGGAACTGACCTGAATTTGATCCTTAAACTCAAACCAACCACAGCTATTCTGGGGTTTAATTTTTTTTTTTGTTTTAGAAATTACTGTCACACACCTCTGCACCATCTGGCTTTTCCTAGGAGTGGAAACAGACTTATCAACATACTGTAACAGAGTCTGTTTTTGTGGTGTGTCTGGCATAGTTGTTACCAGAAAACTCTGGAAATCTCACCAGAAAGGCAGCTTTTATGCAATTTCCAGACCAGTTTTCACACCAAAGAGGATTAAGTGGTAAGCGGAGTGGAGAAAGAATCTGTGCTTGTGGTTGCATCTTGGTTTTACCAATCACTAATTTGTACTAGGCTGAATGTTGCTTTTAATTATGACCTGGTGGAACTCTCATGAAAATGAGAGAAAAGGCTCCCATTTGTCTCATTGTGACTTGAACTTTTCATCATGGAAATCCGCTGGCTGTAATGAGGTGACACATGAGTTTCTTGGAGCTGAGTTTAGTCCTCTCTGTATGTGCATGCTTGTTTTATACTAGTGTCGTCCATCATGTAGACCCTGAGGTCTACACTGAGGAACCCATTCCATCTGGCCTGTGCCTTTGTCCCACAGGAGAAGAAAGTTGCAATTAGGGCTGAGTGTGCTGATTTAACTCTTCCTGTGCACAAACAGGCAGTTACTGTGCAGCTGCTGATGGCATGTGCATATGTGGAGGTGGGTGAAAGTGGGGGCTTCAGGGAATGGCATTTGTGACTATGAGGGTAAGAGTCTGCCTGTGGGCTCTGGTCAGAGCTGCTGCTGAATTTATCTAGGGAGGAAGGGCATTGAGGATCTGCTATAGCAACGTCTGAATTAGGAATACCACTCATACCTGCTATGGTTGACACAGGTTTAAGTATCCTGTGCAATCTTACAGCCGCACGAGAATCAAAACGTAAACCGAGAGCAGAACACAACCCTGTCTATTAGACAGTTAAGCTTTGCACTTAACTTTGTTGGGCTGGTACATTCAAAATATGCTAGAAAGCACATGGAGTTTAGAAACCGCAACCCAATATAATAATACCCTCAATTTTATAACTTGTGGGGCAGGAGATTGTTACTGACAGACTTTCAGATTGCTACATTAGGCTCTTCATAAAGCTATTTAAAAAGTCACGACAGGCTCATTCTTCTTTCAGTGAAATAGGACAAAACTCCAATTGATTGCAATGGGAAGAGGCTCTGGGCCAGTGTTAGGTTTTGCACATACAGAGCCATTTCACTTTCTATCTGCCTGGTTTTCTTTTTCCATGAATGTGCACAGTATATGTTTTTGCTGCAAAGCATTTACATGTTAAATGGTGACCAAAGCAAGTTTTGTCCGTTAATGGACTGCTGGGTGCTATGACAGGAATAAATACAGGGCTTAGCATGAGCACAGCATGTGCACCTAAGTATACATGCTGGATTAAAGCCTGCGGACTGGTCTTCGCATAGAAAGTGAGAGCATTCTTGTTTACAAAGCCTGTGCTTAGCACTTTATGTACTGAGTAGCAGCAGGATTACTGTAACTGATTCTAGACCTAGTGTGATCTAACACCAGTTTGGCAGAAGGCAAACTGAACTAAATTTTAAACATGCACTGAATAAAGTATAGATAAACTAGATAAAGTTGGGAGATACCTTATTAAAAGAAGCTGGGAATGCACTAAATGGTTTCAATTGACTTCTTTCTCTATGAAAATGTGTGTTGCTTGATATTTAAGGGTGCTGAACACTGACAAAAAGAAATGGACAGTCAGGATCAGATAAATACAAAGTACAAATCAGCACTAAGTTTATTCCTTTGTTATCAAAATAATTGGGAAGAAAAGTGGGTTCAAATACAATGTAGGCTGCCAAATGGCAAAAGTTGCTTTTATTTAATGCACCATATTAGAATATATTCTTCTAGATGGGACAGCCTGGTTGTTCCTGGAACATCTGTTTTAGCTCATGTCCTGTGCTGAATATGTATGTGTCTGAGTGGATGGGTTTTATATATTGACATACTTTTTTTTTTTTTTTTTCTAAGAAAATAAGCTATTTGAAATCATTCATTGGTATGCTTTTTCTGCACTTTCTGCAGAATTCTGGAAGTTTGAATAGGCTTGGAGTATGACTTTCCTTATTCCAGCTCTGAGATACAGGAACTTTTTTTTTTTCTTTCTTTTTTTTTTTTTTTTTTTTCAGCAAAGCCCTAACAGCCACTGCCCAATCTGTTTGAGATCTGTGAGTAAACAAGATTTCAGTGTCCAGAGCTAATATTTTAACATGCATTTCAAGGTATTAATTCACCTAGTACTGTGGGTAAGGTGGATAGTATCAAAGTCAGACCTGTGACAGCTCCTGTCACTGTGTAAAACCAAAAGCAATGGAAAATCCAAGCAAAACAAAACTGTGTTATTAGACTGCTAGTTTTCCCTCGGGTGCAGTCTAGCATCTGAGATCTTCTTGAGTGATTTTAAATAAATGCATGTAGATGAAAATAAGCTATTATAAGAAAATAGATTAGGAGAAAAAATGATTCTGTATTTAAACATGAAAATTCCTGTTTGTCCATATGAACATGCTTTCCTAATGAATCACCTGTTATCATCTTCTTCTTAAAATGCAAAACCAGAAGAGGGCATATTGATCTCTAAAAAACATCTTGGTAGTCATTTGGCCCAATCCAGCTACAATTACTGTGAACTATGAGAGAAAATAATAATAAACTCATATAGTCAGATGCAAGAAATATAGCAGCTCTTGACTACCTGCTTTAAATCTGTTGCTCAGGGGCAGGTAACTGTGACAGACTGTGGTAACTGGTTGGCTACAGTCCACTACAAATGATGAACAATTTGATTACATGGAAATCTTGGGACATTGTACAAATGAATGCACATTATGTAAAGCTGTAGAAATGATATCTGCACAGAAGATTTCTTTTCAAACATAGCAATAGATATGCAGGTACACACAGGAGGCAATGATATTTATAGGACTGGTGACACACGAATGAAGAATGCTACCATGTAGCAAGCTTTTTACGTTTGATTAGTCTTATCCCTGGTCTTGTGCCTCAGATGTTTTTCTCTTTGGGTCCTGCTTCTTACATTTTAAATAGATGAAGAATATGCAGAGCACCATCAGATAAACATGTGAACTGCAAAGAAGCTGTTTCTAAAGAATTTGTTTCTGTCCTCCCTCCAGTGCTGTCCGCTCCCTGCCTCCCATCTTTCTTCTGCTTCTCACTGAACAGCAGGTGCTTGGGGTCATTCTGGTCTGTAACAGACACTACTGCTCATGTCTAAATTCCTGGGAGTGGGAACATCACCCTCACCCCAACAATCACAGTACTCAGTTGGTTCCAACACGTTTTAAGGCACTGCTATAACCCTCTGCTTAGGGGTATCCATTCTCCCTTGAGGCAGGGTTTGTTTTAAACAGTCAGTGGCTTGAATAGGGTTTAATGCGTACAGTGCAAGCCACTGGATTCCTTTATTTTTAGGTTTTCTGTTTACAGTAATTGTTTATAAAAGTAACTTGTGCATTTAACAAGGAGGTGTAAAGCCAGCATAAAACTTACTCTAGCTTCACTGTTAGCAATTTGCATTACTTTGTCTCAAATGTGGCCCCTTAAGCCACAGTCATGTGGGTTCTGATTTGGTTGCTTTATTTTCTGCCCATGCATGATCAAATGTTACACATAACATTATGAAAACAAGTAATAAGAAAGAAGAAAGTTAGCTAATGACAAGATCCACAGTACATGTGTCCCTGTATGCTTTCCAAAACTGAGTCATAAATTAAAATCAGCACAAGAAATTTGAAAGTGTCAAGATATAGCTAATGAGGGTCACTGTGAGTGATCTGGAATGCATTTGTTAGGTAAAACCTTTATACTCAGTTATTTTATGCGTAATCATTTTAAATCTGTTTAGTACAATAGATTTTAGTATCTTAATTGATTCAAATTGTTAAAAATATGCATTGTTCATTTTGGCATGTAACAATACATAAACTGCAGCGGTAGCATTTCAAGTCAATCAAAGTTTCTGTCATCCTTTTGTCAATTCTTGGTAATTAAACAAAAGTGGTAACTCAGTAAGAGGAATGTAGCCTCACTGCTATATATTCTGTCATTTAGAAGTGTAACTAAATCTTTTGCTTTGCACCCAAAAAGAGTGTTAGTCTGGCATGTATTTTCTGTTGTTTATCCCCACACTGGTTCTGAAGTCTTAGATATTTATCTTCCCTTCTAGCGAAGTTTTAGTGTAGTACATGCATTGGGAAATCCAGACTCTGCTTTTGAGGGCATATCTCCTATGCCCAACCTGAGACAGACAGAAACCACTGTGACAAGGTTGTTACCTTAATTGTGATGCACAGTGGTGAAGGTAATTTCAGAGGATGAGTGTGTTACCTCCCATATGCTTTCAATGGAGACTTGCTGACTAAGCACATACTTATTGCATCAGCCAGAGCCATAAGTGATACAGCATTTATCTTCTGTTCTGTGGAAGTGAATTTTGTTACAGTGAAGAATGTTTACACTTCTAGACCTGCTGGCATACATATTTCTCACTCTCTTCCCTTCCAGCATTTTGTAGATTTCATTTTCTCACAGGAGTGGGTAAGATGCTTACCACACATGTATGCCTTAAATGCAGTACTCTTTGATGGTAACCCTAGTACAGCACCTTTCCTTCATCTGATGCTCACATTTTACCAAACCCCTTAATTCTGAATGAGAAGTCTTGTCAAATTTAGTCAAGACAAGCTTCCTTTCATGAAATATAATGGGAAGAAGTGATTCCACAGTTATTAACAACTCTCTCTCTTTTTTTTTTCTTTTTTTTTCTTTTTTTTTCTTTTTTTTTTTTTTTTGAAAGAATAATTTCATTGCTAAAAGCAACCGTCTCTGGAGAACAGGATTATATCCATGAGAGATCTACAGCCCAGCAATGAGGAAAATGAAAATTTTAAGCTCATGTAAAATTTCAAGGTTTCTAATATTGTCTCCACAAAAAGCTTGCTTCAGGTTCATACAAGAAAGACCTTCCCCCTCACAGTTTTTACAGTTTCCATTAGGCCATTGATTTCCCCATTGGTGATTGTCTGCTAGGAATCATTGACACTGATTTGTACTCTTTCCTCATAATATCAACATTCTCTGTTTGGAGAATGAAGCCTGGGAGTCTAGTGATTTTAACTGTGACTCTTTCGAGCTGTGAACTTGCTATTCCTTAGTAAAAGAACTGCAAATCTTTCACTTTACTGCCTAATCAACATAGCACACAAGAGCTACTTAGCAGAGACAGGCAGTTTGTGTTTCTAAGAACCTAAGTGTTACAAACTGGTGAATATGCAGCGTTACGCTCAAAGAGATGCTAGATAAATGTAAACTGCTCTCACAAGTCAGTTTTAGAATTAATTGCTAAGTATATGGCTAGCTCCTCTGGTAATTTTGATGATATTCACATCAGCAAACATGTTAAAATGCAGAAACTTCAGAAAGTGAAATTCTGATATCATTTCTTGTGTTGTAGTTAGAAGACAGAAACTTTTACTTATTGAATTTTGTGACAAAATCATTTTCAATTGTTGATTTGAAGTAAAAATATAAGTTTATGTAAACAGTGAGACTGCGGTATTTACAGAATCGGGGGTATGAGATAGGCATTCAAAAAACAAACAAAACAAAAAAAAAGTGAAAAGCAAAACAGTGTAAAGCTTAAAAGAACTGAAAATATGTATATTGTTGCAGTCCCTTATTTATCTTGCACTTTTTCTTTTTTTTTTTTCAGTAAAAATATCTGTCTTCTCACAATTATATTATAAATATTGTCCCTATGTATGACAGTGCCAGTAGATCTTACTTTGATTTCATGCCCCCTCAGAATAAATTAAACCTGTCTTTGTGTACACTTCAAACATGTTCTGCCAGACACAGCATGTCCTGTCTTAGCTGAAATGGACATTGTATGTTGTAAATCTATGCAGTTGAAATAGTGCTTTTAAATATGTGTTATAATGATTTAATGAGACATAAATTTGAAGTTCAAAACTATTTAAATTTGAAGGTTGTGGAGAAGAGGCCTGGGAGAACAAAAATATTGTTCTGAGCTCATACTTGATAATGTAGGATGGAAACTCCAACTTTGCACCAGTAGGGGCAGATTTATGCTGTATGTTGGGACATTGGGAGAGGTAAAAAAAATAAAAAATAAATAAATTTAAAGCTTGTGATTTAGCTTATAAAAGCAAATAAATATATGAATATATGTGTATTATATTGTATTCCGTGTATTTGTGTTCTTGTGTATAGCTAAAGGACAACTTCCTATGAAATAATGAATTCCTTTAGAATTGCTGTAGATTTTCATAATTTTTTTAAACATTCCTATTGTAACCTACATCAAAAGGGCAGCTATGGTTCTTGTGTCTAACTATACATATGCATTATAAAAAAGTGAGTCTACTGTAATTACCAGTTTGCAAAGCGAATTCCTACAGGGTTTGTACTCTCCCCATTAGTAAAAGAGATAAGTTGAAATGTATTAAAATTTCACTGTACAACTGGGAGTTTTTGTTCACAGTAAATGTGGTAATGTTTCTTCATTGCTTGACTGTTTGTGTTTAAATTTAGGCAGTGTGCCCAACTGGGACAAAATTATAGGATAAAGCTATGTATAAAAGAAAATCCTTCAGAGAAAACCAATAATGTTCGTCTCTTCTCTTCTCTTCTCTTCTCTTCTCTTCTCTTCTCTTCTCTTCTCTTCTCTTCTCTTCTCTTCTCTTCTCTTCTCTTCTCTTCTCTTCTCTTCTCTTCTCTTCTCTTCTCTTCTCTTCTCTTCTCTTCTCTTCTCTTCTCTTCTCTTCTCTTCTCTTTTCTCTTCCTCTTGTTTTTCTTGTTCCCTTCCCGCCCTAGCCCTCCCTTTCCCCCTACCCCTCCCCTTCCCTCTTAATAAGCGGTTGTACATGTGATCATGCTCCTTTCTGGCCAAGATATCTCTCAAGATTACATGAAAGAAATACAAATTTGAGGATGGTTAGTGAACAACGATATCTAATGATGAGAAAAATGTACACCTGTAAATCTGGATTTTTTTTTTAGGGGGGAGGGGGGAGAGAGAGGTTCCATGGTCTTGGTCTCCTTGTTCTTATAGAATCAGTTTGTGGTTGACAGAATTGATCACTGAAAGAACACTGAAAGATTGAGTCTCTGATTTACTTACCTCAGAATTTATTGTTATACATTATAACTTTAGAACATAAAGTTTGATCTAGATGAGATAGAAAAGACACTTTTCAGTTTAGAAAATATTCAAAATCTTCTAATAATAACTTCTTTTCTGAAAAATAAAACCTTTTAGCTTTTTTATGGAGCTTCTACAACCACTGTTTTCACTGAATGAAATGCAGTACAATGCAGTCTAAAACCATGTTGTTTTTGTTTTGTTTTGTTTTGTTTTGTTTTGTTTTTGGCCAAGCTGAAAGCCCATCATTTAGAATCCAGAAAACAGTAATGTCTGAGATGGTAAAGAAAAGCCTGAAAAGTGAAATTGTCTTGGAAGAGCAGGTTAGGCAATAAATAATTTGTTTTTGATATTTCTTAAGGAGAATGTCTTCCCAAATATGTGGACAGAAAGAAATAGCTATTCCAGGAGCCAAACTGCATTTTACTTTGTTAAAATCAGATTACGCTTATTCTTTTGTTTTATAGAAAGAAAGGTTGGAAAACAAAAAAACATAACTTCTGATTTTGCTGACATCATTTTGTGTTGCCATTTATGTTTTTCTTATAAGAGATTTCTTATTTTAAAAAAATCCTTATTTATCTGTTAAAGATGGTATTTCTGTATATTTATGTTTTCACTTGTGTTTTGTACTGGGCAGACTGTACTGTTTGAGACCAAATAAAACTAGTCTCAATAACATGAGCTGTTTATCTGATGACCTTTAAGAACTTAAAAGGTCTCATCATTTTCTGGTTAAATTGCGTAGAAACTATTTGAAGAATAGATGTTTTATTAAACAGATTCTAATAATTTTTTTGAACTATTTACGATCTATTGACTAAATCTTCCTTCATGGATTAGTGACCCCATCATTTGTGTAATGTGACAAAGACTGTTAATTATTTCCTTCCGCGTGTGACACATCAACAGGCTCAAAGTCTTTTTTTTTTTTTTTGTAGGTTACAGGAATTTTTTCCTTTTTTAGGGAATTTTACATCACAATTTTCAAGTATTATTCATTTATGTACCTTCTTTGTTTATCTATGTTTGTTGTGAGGAAATGGAATTCTGTTGTGAATAGTAAGGCTGATACAACACTATGGGAATGTCATTTCTACTTCTATATCTCAGAGGCTACTTTGTCTCATGTAGTTGCCAGCAGAGATCAATATATTTATTTATTTTTTCCTGCAGAGGTGTCAATAAGGTATATAGAAAGGAAACTAGTTATAGTTTGACTATCAATGGCTTAATAATACTCTTCAGTTTGTGGGGTGTTTTTCTCTTTCCTTATAAAAGCAATAATTTTGTGTGCAGAAGTGATCTAGAAATCGTAAACCATTCAGTTGTTCAATTCAGAAACAGTAATGGAGAATGATTGCTCTGAGGTTGGCAGGGGAGTAAAACAAGTGCAAGCTGCTCGCTCTCTAAAGAAGACCCTAGTTGTTGTGCTCACCGAGGTGAGTATCAGGGTGGAGCTAGCAATGTTAATCTCTAAAATAGTTAATGGTAGAGGAAGCTCTGTGAGGCCTTTCATAGGTCTGTCCATCCATCCACATTGCTGGGTACCCATCCAGCACTGACCACTGACTGAACTCCAACAATCGACAGAGTAGGTTTCATAACATGTTTTTCATCTATAAGAAGAAATGCCCGTATTTGCTAACATTCTCTCAGGCACACAGAAACTCATTCTTAAATAAACCATGTGTTTTTCTTCAAATTTTAAGCAAAGAAGCTCTTGTCAATCTTAATTTTTTTAGTGCAAACAACTTTGCTTTTGATTTCTGGAAACCTTAGGCTTGTATTGCATGCTATAGAAACCTAGGGTGATATTGTACCTGCAGTCTTTGTAGAATATCCTGTTGGCAGTACTGTGAGCTGAGTGTGTAGGATCAGGAGTAATGTGGCTTACAGAAAGTTCCAGGAAAAGGACAGAGCTATTCTGAGTTATGTTTATTTTCTCTATAAAAGTCTATGTAGCATTCATTGGTACAGGTTTCCAGTTTTGGAAGTACCAGAAGATTTTAATAGTGATTCTTAACTTAAATACAATCCAGCTAGGTGGCCAGGCCCAAAGAGTTGTGAATACGCATATATCCAGTTGGAAGCCAGTTACAAGTGGTGTTTCACAGGGCTCCATACTGGGGCCAGTTCTCTTCAATATTTTAATCAATGATCTGGATGAGGGTAGCAAGTGCACCCTCAGTAAGTTTGCAGACAACACCAAGTCAAGCATGAGTATTGAACTGCTTGAGGGTAGGAGGGCTCTGCAAAGGGATCTGGATAAGTTGGACTGATGGGCTGAGGCCAACTGTATGAAATTCAGCAAGGCCAAGTGCTGGGTCCTGTACCTGGAGCACAGCAACCCCATGCAGCACTACAGGCTGGGGGAAGAGCGGCTGGAAAGCTGTCCAGTGGAAAGGGACCAGGGGGTGCTGGTTGATAGCCAGCTGAATATGAGCCAGCAGTGTATCAGTTGGCCAAGAAGGCCAACGGCATCCTGGCTTGTATCAGAAATAGCATGGTCAGCAGGACTAGGGAAGTGATTGGCCCCCTGTACGCGGCTCTGATGGGGCTGCTCCCTGAATACTGTGTTCAGTTTTAGGCCCCTCACTATAAGAAGGACATTGAGGTGCTGGAGCTTGTCCAAGGAAGGGCAACAAAGCTGGTGAAGGGCCTGGAGAGCAAGTCTTATGAGAGTGGCTGAGGAAGCTGGGGCTGTTTAGCCTGCAGAAAAGGATGCTCAGGGGAGACCTCATCATACTCTACAATTACCTTGAAGATGGCTATAGCGAAATGGGAATCAGTCTCTTCTCCCAACCACCAATTGATAAGACAAGAGGAAATGCCCTTAAGTTGCACCAGAGGAGATTTAGGTTAGATATTAGGAGAAATTTCTTCAATGAAAGGGTTGTGTGGCATTGGAACAGGCTACCCAGGGAAACAGTTGAGTCACCATCCCTGGAGGTCTTCAGAAATCATGTAGATGTAGGATGTTGTGCTTAGTGGCATGATTTAATGGTGGATTTGGCAGTGCCAGGTTAAAGGTTGGACTAAATGACCTTAGAGGTCTTTTCCAACCAAAATGATTCTATGATTCTATGATTACGAATGTGGTTTTTGTTGTTGTTGTTGTTGTTTGTTTGATTGATTTTCCCTTCTTTCTTAGTCTTCATTCATTTCCTACAACTTTCTCAAGAAGAATTGAAAATGGTTCTGTAAAATACTTGAAGGCTAGGTTGTTCTTACTCTGTGAAAAGCTGTTTTATCCTATTAACAGCTTTCTATCTTGTTAGCATGTTTCCCTTCATATTGTATTAGTAACTGTTTCCATGAATGCCACAGAGAAATATAACAATATTAGTACCTTTCAAATTGTATTAGTGAAAATAAATACAAGTAAGAAACAATACTAATCTAGTGTGATGTAAAATTGCTAATAAAATACTGCAATGCAGTCAGCAACTCAGAAGCTATTTGCCTATCTCCAAATGGGGGAGAAATGAGAAGCCTCATTGCACTGTATGGATGTTTAAAACTGCTCAAATTATAAACATATTCCCAAGTAGTCTTTTTTGGTTTGAGCAACTCATTATTAGCTTATAATTGTTCATGTTAAAATGGTCATCTATCAATGAAGATTATTTTCTCTAAGGCCTACAAAGTAATTCTTCTGTTTAAAATTATTCCTTTCTGAAGTTTAAATTTTTCTAAGGTTGTATAATTAAAAAAGTGTTTTTTTTTTTTTTTTTTTTTTTGTGCCAACAGATGAAATGATATGCTTCACACTTGTGCCTTAATATCTATGCTCATACTTCATTGTGTTGTGTGAGCAGTTTCTTAATCTTATCTCTGAAAATGGTATCTAATACCATTACCCATTTTTTACAGTTTGGGCAGTTTGAAAATGAGTGGTTAAGTGACTTATTCAATACTATGCAGTGCCTCTATGAGAGTGGCAGGCACAGGATCAGAGCTGAGTTGTTCCTCTTTCTTCCCAGTGTTTTGGCTGCAAAATTATCCATGTAAAAATTGTAGATGACTTTAAAAAGTGTAATTGTATCGGAATTTCATGATGAAGACATTTGGTCTTCCTACAGAGAGAGAAATACTACTGCATGTATACCCTGTAGAAAGTATATGGCACACATTTCCACCCCAATGGATTAGGAAAGATGTACTGATTTCTGTCTATCTGCTTGTCTCATTTTATAGGAGTTTTCTTTTTTTCCCTTATATATGTTTTTTTCCTGGGAATTTTCTCTCCAGAAATTAACTTTAGAATCAAATACACTGATTTATATAAACTCCGAACTAGTACAGTTTTTCACCAGTTAAACATTCTGAAGCACAGAGTAGCCACAGACAACAGTAAATAAGGGGGAGGGGATGGATGGGATGGGACACGTGAAACTTATCCATGTTCTTGGAATTTTTTATTTTTTATTTTTTAATGCTTACAGGTTTAAATGATTAGTGAAATTTACCCAAGGTCTGACACATAGTGATTGCCTCATAACTTTGTAGGTGCAATTATCTGCCAACGATGAATTATGAAAGTATTTGGCAGCCCACAACATCTGTAGTTATTTTTCCAAATCCTGTCAAAAGTGCCAGCAATTCAATAAGGACACAAGTTTGTGGTCACAAATACAAAAGACAGTCATAACATCCAGCTTGAAGTAGAACCCCTGCATATTTTTTATTGCCCACATCCAAGATTTGGTTATCTTTTCACTTAAGTATTGTGGTTGTCTATAAAGCACAAAAAAATCCCTATGATGCGAAGCTTACTAGGGGAGGGTCAACTTGGGCATTTCCTAAATACCAGTATGCAACTAATCCTCCTTTTGGTGTTAATATAAAACAAACTCTGTTGTACTTCAGATTTGCCAGCTATTAAATATACTATGAATTCATCGGGAACTTTGCTATTAACAGCAAAAAAATATGCTGTGATCTTTTTAAAAATAATATCTAATTGATGAAAGAAGAGGGTTTTGTTTGTTTGTTTGTTTGTTTGTTTCTTGGGATTTCTACAGGAGTAAAGAAGGAAAGTCACAGATTCTAAGTGCTGTTTAAGAGCATATGATAAGTGTCATCAAAAACTATTAAAAAAATCAACTTAAAACTGTAGTATGGTACAATCCTGTACTGAGATACAGCAGAGACCTATATAGACAGACTTTATCTTCTTCAATTTATAACCGAGAAATGGTAAGAAAAAATGTCATGACAAAGAAGATGCTCCATAGAAAAGATGCCAGACTACTTGCAAGACTTAGCTGTTGTCTGCTGCTTCATATATATTTTTCTCAGGAATCACATACAGCAACAAAAGAATGGATTTCTGTCTCTCATCAATCTCCTGTTCATTAACTTTGCATGATTATTTTGATATGCCATGATGTTTCAAGATAAACTGCTATGTGTCTTTAAATTGTTCTCCCAATAACAATGTTATTTACTTTCAATAAAATATTAGTTCAAAATTAGATATGGGGTATTTGCAACATACAATTGAAAAGTAAACAGAGGGTAGAAATAAAAGATTGCATTTATCACATTTCTTTTCTTAAAGTTGAGAGGTAAGCTGCAAGCAGTGCACTTTACATCCCCAATAATTACCTTCATTTCACCGAAATCAGTTTTTGACAAATTACTAGACATTTTAAATTTTTAAACAATAAATAAAACAATTTATTCTGTCAATTAAGTATGTAGAGCTCTTGCCCTTGTTACTAAAAGTTAGAGACCTCATGAATTACCACACTACACAAAAACTAAATTTTAAATCTATGTATGTATATGTTTATGTTTCAAAACCCTATCGCTAATACTAAACTAATACTTTTGTGCAGAGTGCACGCTCATGTAGAGACTTGCTGATTTTAAAGGAGCAGTAAGAAACTGTACTTATGCATCAGTTTGCTGGATTCTCATTAAAAAGTTTTCACCAACATGGAACCAAATCATCCTCACTATTGTGCTCCTGTGATTGGTGGCAGTGGACTTGGATTGTGTGGACTGAATAAAATAAATGTGTGGCAGATGCTTTAGGATAGGCATCTGGATAGGCATCTGCTTTAGGATAGGCATTTAGGATAGGTCCATCCAGTAGGTGGAACTTCCATGCAAATAAAGTTAGTAGAGTTGACTCCACTGTCTGTTCAGGTGCACAGCAGTCCGTTGTATCATGGACTGATGTGAGACATTTCTTAGATACTTTTTTGCACAGCAGGAAAACGAGGAAAGGACATCAAGAGCAAGAATATGTTACCCTGCCCACTGTATGGAATGTGAACGAGACTTCAGTATGGATGTAAATGAGACTTCAGTAAGATATTTAGCTTCACAGCATTGTAGGAGCTTTGTCACAAAATAAAATAAGGTTATTATTATAATTATTTGTTAGACCAGCTATTAAAATTCAGAATTAACTAAGTTGTAAAGGTAAGTCTCTCCAAAGTATTGCATCATTTTTAACTTTCTCCATCTTTTGTGGTAACTTGTAAAACTCCAGAGGAGTAATCATGCCTCTTCTTTATATGTGTTCCTCCTTCTCCCATACTGTGATCCCTTTCATGATAGCTTACTGCTTCCTATCTCATGGAAACTCTGCAAATCAGGCAGCCAGATTGATTTTTCCATTACTGCTATTGGCTGTTTCTATTAATTTGTGAATAATATTTACTTGTTATATAATTAAATCACCCAAACTAATGAACATCCTTGGTTTGGGGGAAACCCACAGAAGTCAGGAATAACATATCTTAATATTATCCATGCTAATTTACGCGTAGGTGTAGCAGGCCACGTGATTTAATAGTATTCAATGTTCCTTTCTTTATGGATTGCATTCTTCAGGAAGAAAATCTCAAACAGAGCAGCAGGATATTTCTGAATGCTTCATTGTCAATTATAAAAGTATTAATTTATTTTAGTATATGATATTTTGTTTTTAAACCTTAATAGCATTAAATTAAGATTTAAGGAATCAGTTGTGTAAATTATTTAAAACAATTCTATTGTAATCCAATCCATTTCGTCCACTGCTATTTTAAAATATCCTCAAAGGCCGCTGTATTTTTGGTATAAATGCAATAAGTGTTATGACAGGAGCTGCATGGAAGGGATGTATAAAGATACCTGAGAACTGCTATTATCTGCAGGTTGTTGGTGTGGTAGAACACCGTGGCACCTTTCAAGCTGCTACAGGAAACCATGTTTTAGAGGTTGGTTAAGGGCTTTAACGTGCAAGCTGTCATCTGAACACATGGTTTGCTATCCTCTTGAATGCAGGGAGCCTGCATGTGATGATTCTGCTGTTTCTCTTTGCCAGCTTTTTGGTTTCTTTTCCTTCTGTTTGTCTTTCTTGGATGCATTTCTGAGAAAAGGCTTAGTCAGGAAAAATTTCTGTTTCTATCCTTATAACATAGTGTCGTCGTACACATAGTGCCCTGTTACATACACTTTTTAGTGACACATTACAAAAGTAGAATTAATGGGTGGCTTCTGGAAAGCCTAGCAGTACTCGTTCAGAAGCACTTTTCTGGAAAAAGTTTAGGTTTGCTACACCCTTGCATTTTTTATACCTGCTTTCTATCAGGGTTGAACAATGGCTACAATGTTTAGCTGCTGCAAAATTTCTCCAGATCTCTGCAATCCTCCAGACCCCGCCCCTTTCGAATTAAGGAGTAACAAATGTCCAATCACAGTTAATGCCAATCCATGCTACTACCTACAAGCACACCAGCTACTGGACTTTTATCCTCTCTCTTCTTTAAAATACTGGCGCTGGGGAGTGGAGGGACAGCATTAAAGCCTTGAATTCTTAGATGAATCCACAACACCTTCATCTTCCCTTTCTGTTCTGGGTCATTCCTGATCCTGTTACGCTCTCAGCACTTCATATGTATTAATTAAATGCTATTGGAAAAAAAAAAAAGTAGATATTGTTAATAATTCAGATATACATCCTTGCAAGGCTCAGTACATATGTTTGTTGCATTTGTGAAGGTCCATGTGTTCATTCATGCCAATGCTGTGCGTGTGTGTAGGAACATACACTTGTCACACACTTGAATCTTCTCTCCACAGGGTTACACTGGTTTCATGTTGGATTGTAGTGATCTGAGGTAGTGATCTGGATTAACCAAGTAAAGTGGAAAAATGAATCTTTGAAATAAGGACTAAATTCTACTTGAGATTTTCAAGAGGCTCCATCACTTATGTTGCATTTACACTGACAGCAGCAATTTACTGTCATTGCATCATGTTATCGTTTAGGGAATGTGGGTGTCAGGCTTACAGAGTCATTTGCCTAAAACCATATAGGAATATGGAATAGAATATGTGTTTTTCCAGTCCCAAATGAGCATCTTGCAGTTTGCGGGGTTATCCTCATCACTGAGAAGTATGCATGGGATTTTCCATGATGGGCTGGGAAAGTATTGATACCAGTTTACAACCTGGCGTCAACATCTGTTTTGCAGAAAAAGCAGCCAAGTGAGGCCAGGCTGAAGTTTGGGCCATGCTATTTGTCTTCAGAGTTTCTCATGCCAATCCATATTACTTAGTAAAAATACGAAACTCTTTCTGAAGACTTCTTGGATTTAGTTATTTGAGGACCAAATAGATGTTTTCATGTTTCTGTAAAGTTTGGATGAATTTTTGGAGGGTATATATAAAAGACAGAAAGCTTACTAGTTTCTCAGTGCCTTTCAACACTTTACACTGTCAATATGCTCTTTAACTCAGGGAAAAGAAACATGAAACCTCTAGGCTTTTTTTTTCCCCATCTCATAATTTATAATGGCTAAATAGATCATTTTTGAATGTGTGTAATAAAACTCACTCTTAGCTTGAAACGTTGTATTTCAGGTTCAAGCTGAATCCAATTTTTACAGGCAACCTGTTAACCTCTAAGAAAAAAAAATAAAAAATGTAGAGGTCTAATGGAAATGCTGGTGAGGATGGGCTTTAATAAAGAAACTCTACCAAATGACACAATTTCATCTAGTATATGTACATATGCTATAAGGATATTACTCACATTATACACACTGTACAGCAAATGTACATGTCAGTGTGTGTACAGTACATGTCACATTCGTGCAGAAATTCAAAAAGGTGGAGAAAACCTTTTATCATAACATAAAAATCCTTTTTTGTAAGGCCTTCTTTCTTTTTGCAGTACAATTAATTACAGAGTTCATTAATTAATGAACATATTAGAGAAAGAACACCATTACTGACTGGTGGAGACCTGATATATTACTGAGTCAATAAACTATTGAACACGAAACAGGACCTTTCTGGAGAATTTTTTCCTCATATCCCACAAACACATATATTATTCTTGCACAGTCAGCACTTTGGTACCCTTATATTTCATATTGCTAATTCTTTTAATCACGCATACATACAGCAGTGTTTTATAACCTAGCTAATGAGTAATTGGACTGGTGACATTGGGACTGAGACCCTGAAGTGTCAGGCATAATAGAGCAGGATATTTTTTCCCCTGCAAGGTTTTTGAGAGTAAAAGGTAGTAAAAGAACTGTTAAGACAGAGGAAAAAAGGACACCCCTATCAGAAATTTATTGGAGAAATACAGGTTTTAATTGGATCAGTGAACTACAAATGGCTATAAATGCTGTGTGATGCAGATAGATAAGTAAAGAGAGAAAACAAAATAACTTTGAATGTTTTTTATTGTCAGTAACCAAGGAATCTAGCTTGGGCAAGTTAATGTTGAATGTAATTTTCTTTAAGACAATATTGTTAAGGTAACTCTTTTTTGATATGGATGGAGTGTGTATGGGAGTGTGTTAATTGTTTGGAAGATGCAAGAGAATTCACAACGCTTCAGTATGTCTGCGGCCATAGGAGCTAAGCACCCTTCCCCCACCTTAGCCCCTGTGTAATCATTGATTGCATCTAAATGTATAGAGATATCTTTTCCTGGCAGCTCTGGTAGTTACAGTAGATTGTTAATCTGTGAATGATCAGAATAAGCCTGTATGTCTCAGAAATCTCCATGCAAATTACATCTAAATGTGTGCCGTAGATTTATTAGTAGCAGTTTGAAGTGCAGAGGTCTTCTTCTACACTAAAAACATAAGTCTGTTACACATTTAAAAAGTCCCATTCAATATTTGCTTTTCTGTGACTATAGTTAGCCTCTCTCAAGTAAACCTATGTAGGTTTTGAAATCATTTTTGAAATGGAGGGGAGATTTTAATGAGGTGTATTATATAAGCAAATTTTAGATCTCTGCATGGGACTGGCATCTTAGCTTCACTGCTTTGAAGTAATTCCTTCTTTTGCAAAAGAGAGAATTACGTATATTTTGGGCACCACGGTATGAGAACGACATAAACTATTAGAGAGCATCCAAAGGAGGGCTACAAAAATGGTGAAGGGTCTATAGGGCAAAACGTATGAGGAGGAGCTGAGGTCCCTTGGTTTGTTCAGCCCAAGGCTGAGGGGAGGCCTCATGGCAGCCTGCAGCTCCCTCACAAGGGGAGCGGAGGGGCAGGCGCTGAGTTCTGCTCTCTGGGGACAGCGACTGGACCCGAGGGAACGGCATGGGGCTGGGACAGGGGAGGGTCAGGCTGGGTGTTAGGAAAAGGTTCTGCACCCAGAGGGTGGTTGGGCACTGGGACAGGCTCCCCAGGGCAGTGGTCATGGCACTGAGCCTGCTGGAGTTCAAGAAGTGTTTGGACAATGCCCTCAGACACTTGGTCTGATTTTTGGGTAGTCCTGTGTGGAGCCAGGAGTTGGACTTGATGATACTTGTGCATCCCTTCCAACTTGGGATATTCTGTGGTTCTATGGTACATGTTTGACAGATACAGAATGCTAAGAAATGAAGTGTTAGGCCCAGATATTGGCAAAAATGAAAGAAGAAAAGTAAAGTTACAAGATGTATTATGAGACAGACCTATTCTTCTACCATAATTTTACCCTATTTTAGGAAAACATCAAATCCATGACTCCTTTCTAATGTAATGGAATTGCACATTATGAGAGCTCCAACAGGGAAACTTGTGAATAACTTTTGGATACCTTGGGGGGAGGGGAAAGAGATCTGCAGTATTCATTTTTATATGTTTTCATTTCCTTGTTTTATGCTTTGTTTTAATTAAGCTGATGTGCTGTTTTGGGAAGTCATCACTAGTAACATTTTCCTTCAGGCCAGTGATTCAAAATCAGAAAATTTGTGGAACACTTAGAGAATCCTTGTCTTTGCACTTTTTTTTTTTTTCTTTTTATCCTAGAGGAAATAGAGCAATTCTTTCAAACACTTTAGTTGTATTCGTCTTCATGGAAAAACAGAATATGTTATTATTGAATAAGCATTGCTCAGGGATACTGATATATGTTTTTGAAAGAAAATTAATCCCTACTTAAAAGAATGAGCAATACTTTAAATGTTAGAAGGCTGTTTGTTACTGTGGAATACCCTTATGGCTCTCACAACAAATTTGTACAAGAGGGGAGAAAGATGTTAATATGTGTTTTCTGTTTCTTTTTCCAGGCCATCCGCTGTACACTGGTAAATTGCACATGTGAATGTTTTCAGCCAGGAAAGATTAACCTGAGAACCTGTGATCAGTGTAAACATGGCTGGGTGGCACATGGTAAGAAATGTCTGTTCTGGGTTTGTCTTTTCTGTTCTGTCCATCTTTCTCAGTCTCTGTAAATACTAAGAGCTGGAGTGCCACAGACAGTAGTGATACCTGTTCATCTGTGCAGGTATGTAGGTGCAGTCTGGGTCTGTGCAAGTACGTGGTTTTTTTGTAATGATTTCTAGGATGGAAACGTGAGGGTCGATTACTTGGGCAATAGGTGCCACAGGAGTTCAGCAGCTTGTGTACAGCTCAAAAATATATTCTAGCCTCCAGGAAGTAACGTGGTTCTAGCAGGCCTTAGCAGAAAGGCAAAAGGTTTATCACATAGTTGCACAGCAGAGTTTATATTGCAAATAAGTGTCAGCCAATAGGTTGCTGAGACTGATGGAAATTCAAACATATCAATGTCAACCTTTCAGAACTTGAATATCAGAGTGAAATCGGTGTATCCTATTTGGCTCATTAACAGTATGCACACATGATCAGTGTGTTGAACATCTCTTCCCCATGTTTAAGTAGGTGAAGAAAGAATAGAAGGATCAGAATCCCCAGATTTTATAAGGCATCAAACTATACTTGCAGGCCTTCCTTTTTGTGTAATTTTTTTTTTTTACTTTTTTTTATGGGAAGAAAAAGTAAAATATTTTTTTAAATTATTTTGTGCATTTGACTTCATTTTTCTTGACAGTCTGGATTAAGATATATATGAGACAGAAAGACAGAGCTGAATAAACAATTACATGGCAAAGGAGAATACCTAAGATGGGGAGAAAAACAAAAAAACAAACAAAAAACAAACAAACAAAAAAACCAGGAAGACTATGCTTACAGAAGAAATTGAAGATTTCTTCTCATGGTCCAGGCTATTGACATCTAAGCAAGCACAATCTTCATTCTCCACTTCCAGCAGACAATCAGTGTGTTATACTTTCTGAATTTTATTTTATTTTATTTTATTTATTTTATTTTATTTTATTTTAGTGAGACATGGGTTGGAAGCTTAGTACCTCAAACATGCACTTGATCTCTACTTACTTAGTGCATGATTGTGTGTATTTCTGCCTGAGACTGCTGACTTATTGCAAGTGTGAATGCTCAGCAAATTCAACAGAAAAGAATGCCAGAGAAGTTTTTAAAACATTCACATACCTGGAAAAAAAAAAAAAACACAAAAAAACAGGAATGTAGGTATGATTCAGTCCTGTGTCACTTGATAATAGTATGTACATCCTGCCTAACAATAGCATGATGCCACTGATATGGTAGTTGGTTGCAGATGTATTATGTACTCGATTGTCTAGAGACAATCCCTATTTTCACTCCTCTTAATTCCTGGAAAAATATCTTCAGCCACAATATAACCAGACTGACATTTCTTGGAAGGATCACTAAACCTCACAAAATTCTGAAGTTCAGGCATACTTCAGGTTTTGTGTAGAATCAGCATCTGAGGTTTTGCTGATCCATGGTAGGGAAGACTCATCTAGCTATTTTCCAGGGTGTCTTCCTGTTGAGTAATAGAAAGAAGGAGTCTAGCACTTGGAATCTCACATATGGGTATCCCACTTCTTGTTTTTAATCAATACATCTTATAAGTGTGATCAGATTTTTCTGATAAATACTTTTATGTGAGGTTGTTGAGTTTAAAATCAGAATGTAAAAGTAATCTGAGATAACCACAGGGCTCTGTTTTACAAGTCCAGAAACTAGAAAGGTGAATGTTATAATCATGGAGGCATCACCTTCTCCTGTACCTGAGTACTTAACATTCCATGTAGAAAACTTAATACAGCTATATATTATTACTGAGTCTTTGTTTTACTACTGCACTGAGCAAAGAATGCTCTGATTTTTTTTTTTTTTTTTAGTACACTTTGTATACATTCATCTGGAGTATTTACATTTTATGGCAGAGCAAGACTAGTCAGATGTATGTTTCATATATGTTCTCAAGGCACAGGCTTATAAATTACTTCCTGGAGACTGTGATGCATCTGCTTCAATCTTTGATCTTAACTTTTTTTTCCAGAATTTTGACAGCTACATTCAGTAGACTGAACAATTCATTGCACTGTAGCACCTGGATTTTAAAATGACTGAATCAGGGTGCTGTTCAGAAGTGATTTTCTTTAAACTGTTGGCACTGTACTTTCAGAAGTTGCTCCTTGAATGAAAATATTATTTTCTGTTGCTTTAATTAAGGGTTTCCTTCAGATTTTTATTAATGAATTTCAACTCAAATGCTTAGCATATGGTGTAGTGCTTTACTGAATGTAATCATCAAAGAATAGGTGTTTCCAACAGGAAGTACCATGCTTATTCAGTTCTAATAACCTAGAATCATAATTGACTCAGTTGATCAAAAATGGCCTAGAACTCCAGTCTTCTCATGCATTACTTGACTAATCTGTGCAGAGTTAATACATGTTAACAATTGCCTTTTAAAATGTTGAAATTTTTGGAGTGGACAAGAAAAGGCATAAAGCCACCACAGTATTATTACACTTAGCAGCTGCTGTCCTGTTTTATTGTTGTTGCTGTTATTTTCCTGCTTCCTTCATCTTTATCATGTTTTTCTTTGCTCACCTGAAATGAGCTGCACACGTCTTGAAAGGAATACTTGCCTGCAAGTTCAATTTTTATCTGTTTGAAGGTGCCAAAGTAGGATGTCTGTATTTGAGCAGACTCATCAGAGAAGTTTTTTTTTGTGTGTGTGTCAAAGTGATTCTGTTGGCAAAAGTTCAGCTTATCGAGTTTTTACCATGCACCCCTCTATGATAGTGGTAATCCTACCACCACCATTTTTAAGGCTGAAGCCCAAAACTGCATGGAGTATCATAGCATTCCCTAGAACTGCTGTACATAATGGGGAATAGGTTATTATTAGTGTGAAACTATAGATATTTTGAGGGATTTGGATGAATAGACTGTTCTAATTTGTTTCCATATGAATCCTGGGCTTCATATATTCAGTTTGGAAGGAGATTTATTTTCTAAAACAAAAGCTGAATGGTTTAAACTTGAGAAGCCATTTCCTAGATCTCAACTTTTATGCTTATTTCCTTTTTTTTTTTTTTTCTAATTGTTAAGGTACTTGGTATAGCCCTTACAGTGAAACAAAAATCCTATTAAAATATTAATAGTTGTTTGTTTTCCTTTTTTAGTAAAATTGATTTTAACATGTGCAATTGCTGTTTTGTGGCCTTTAAATAATGTAGAAGTAAGATAGTAAGATGACTACCAAAAAAAAAAAAAAAAGAGAGAGACTTTCTTGAATATTTGGACTGGCTTCTTCTGATATTTTTGTTATATTACAAGTACCACATTTTATGGAGATGGTAATGATGCTTCACTGGCTTTGGCACAAAAAATCACGTAAACTTTATTAGAATCAATGAAGAAAACCAACACTTGCCACTCACTTTCCAGACGTATCTTACCTTATGAGGAAAGAAATTTAGCAAGTCTTCAGTATAAAGATGTTGATTTCACTTTGTGTGCTTGTCATTTGTGTCAGCATGACTACTGTGCTACTAGCAGAAATACTATTGTACATGGATCAAAAGACCCAATGCAATATCAATTTGAAGTAGTCTACCTTTTTTTTTCTTCAACCACTTTAATAAGCTGTGTTGAGGTGAAATACATCATAGCACTCTAAAACTACTATGACATTCATTCTGTTTCTTTTGTTTCGATATCTCAGACTTTGCAGAGACTTAAAAAAAAAGATAATTTGACTAAACTTGTCTGAAATTACTAGTGTATTGTTTCAAAGAGAGTTAGAAAATTAAAAATGCTAGTTCTATATCATACCCTCAAACTGATCACTGATAAAACTCAAATCAGACATCAGACAGCAGCAATATGTCTTTTACATCTTTTTGATATATTATGCATTCTTGGACTATCTGAATTTCACATTGTTCAATCTGTTCTACCAAAGAAGTATCCTGTGAACATTTTTATTGTCCTCCTCCCTTCTTCTCCCGGTGATCACTCTAGTGCTCTTTGTCCCAGAGTTCTCTAGCAATCTTTGCTGTCTTTTCCTCTGCATCATGCCGATCAGCACAGCTCAAGGAGGGCTACATATTCAAGTACTCCTTAGTACCTCTATGAGTACCTCAGAGTATGAACTCTGAGTATGAGAGTATGAAGAGAAGTATGAACAGAGTATGGTTCCATCTCCAGTCAGGCAGTTGGCCAGGCCGTTTTCTCAAATACCTTTGAGATTAGGTTCCTTGAAGTTTAGATAGAATATACGTTAGGAAATTTCATCACACAGAGCAAATCCATTACTCCTTTCCATCTTAAAACCTCATACCCAGTGAATGCTTATGCTCAGAGACTCACCATGTAGGTTACTTTTGTCTTGTGAAGGAAGGTTTCTGCTTCCACTATTTGTATAATGCATGCACTAGCTTGCTGTAAATGAGACTAACAACAAAAAGAATGACCACCCAAAAACGGAGAATGCTCTGTTGTAAAACCCAAATGTATGATATGACTGTGAGTTCTTCTTTCCAAATGACTGAGTGGTGATTTCTACATGGTAAATTGTGAAGTTATCAGGTAAAAGAAAGGTGAAGTAAAAGAAAAGGAAAGGAAGGAAAGGAGCAAATAAATATAGAGTAAGAAGAATTCTGTGGATATGTTAAAAATTCCATCCCTCCCTTACCCTGAACTTGCTGAATGGGCTTAATCTAGGAAGAAAGCTTAGATTTTAAATGTGAGCTACATGGCAGTGGAAGAGGAGCACTATGTTGAAATAAGAATGAGCAGGGTTTCTATATTTCTCACAGTCCAAAACTGTCAAGTGATAGAAATCCAGGTTTGGGAAGTCCAAGGTCATCTCTAACAAAACAAAGCAAAACAAACAAACAAACAAAATCAAAACATGTTACAGATCTTAGAGTCTCTCTAAACGCTGGCAGAACTGCCATGTTATTCTTTACTTTAAAATTGGGATAATAGAATATAAACACTAAAAAGGGAAAGTGGAAATATAATCCTACTATTACAATTTAGTGGTAAAATAAAGGGTTATTTTTGTATTGTTTCATAATATTTAAAAGAGTCACAACTTCTGCATAACAAACATACTTGTTTCTTTGTTTTCAGCTAAGTTAATTCTTTAAAATGCTTTAAAAAGACTTGAGAGCATTATAGCTTTATCTTCTTCAGTTACATAGAGATTTTTGGCAAAGAAATTATCTCAATTCATTGATAGCAAAGGCCAACTCTTCATGACTTTATAAGTAAAACTATTTTAGGTCTAGTCTGGCTTTTCCTGTATTTTACCGACAAAAACCTTTTAAACCATGTTATAACTTCCTTTTGACCCTGAAGGATGAGACATATTTTTCATTACTCAGTTGCTTCCAGGAACTTTACCTGATTCATTACTGGTAAGCTCTTTTTGTAAGTCCCTCCTGCTTGTGTCTTTCCTTTTCCTTCCTTTCATCAGCAATTCCCAAAGTGGTCAGTAAAGCATGGAGAAGATGCAATCTATTATCTTGTGGGTACTCTGACCCAGTATCTGGTTTTAAAGCCTGCCACATTGATAGGAATGATGTGATGCAGGGTTTGCCTTGGGTTAGTCTGAGATCATCTTTAATGCAAGTTGAGCTGAGGTAAAAACAAAAGAAAATAGCCAAGCACTAGGGCATCCAAGACAAATAATATTGTTTCAAAGGTCTGTCATGGAATCACAGAATCATAGAACAGCTTGGTTGGAAGGGACCTTCAAGGTCATTTTGTTCCAACTCCACTGCCACGGGCAGGAATGCCACCCACTAGATCAGGTTGCCCAGGGCCTTGTCCAACCTGGGCTTGAATACCTTCAGGGATGGGGCATCCACAGTTTTTCTGGGCAAAAGAGATACAAGTGACAGATACAAGCGACATAAAGGAAATAATTGCCCCAAGATCGAATAAAAATACTTTCTTTTCTATCTTTGTATCCAGTTGATACTTGCATAACTACATGGTCAAGGGTTTAGTCCTCATGGAAATTTACCTTTCTGCAGGTGCTGAGGAAGGCTTTTTCTGTGGGAAGACCACAGTCTCTGAAACTTGTATGTTCACACACACTTTGGATTTCTCAGGGGGATCCATTCAGATTTAAAATATTTTTTTTTCTTCTTCCTTGCCACTCTCAGGATGTCATAAAGCTTGACTCAATCAGGAAGAGGTTAGGTCTTCCTCTCATGACTCTACTGGCTCACAGGTTTGAAAACGTTAATATCCCTTGGATGTGGTCAGACGAGATTACCCCAACCAGACGTTAAACAGTCAGCTAAGGACTGCTCCAAAGCCAAGTAAGCCTTAAACAGACTGTGACCCATTCTGAAGCATGGTGCCCTTTCCTTCTGAGTTGGGCTATATTCACACCGCCCTGTCTCATGTGAAAAAGAGCTCTCAAGTGAAGCTCTCAAGCCCTTTCTCATCATGAGTATTTTATTGTATGAAAATCTTAAATGTCTAATAACACTCTATTCTCATGGAACAGGGATTAAAACCACCAGATGCTCGTTGGCAATTCTTGTTTGCAACCAGACAGTCCGCTTTGTGTTAGCAACTGATTTGGAGGTGACTTATCTTGGCCCCATTTTGGAAGAATACCATGAAATTTTTTACAGTGTCTACATATCTACATACAAGATTTATATACATGTAGAAAGATTTCTTGTACAAAAGCACAATTCTTCTGCTATGAATCTCAACTTCTGTCTGTATGATTGGCGGGCATCATGTCTTCTTGCTCTGTATAACTGCATTTAGCACTTTTCTGCAGGTATACTTTACAGGAAAGTGGCTACAAAAATAAGCAATTCTCTGTAATGGTTAAAAAAGAGTTGTCAGTATTTCTGCTTTTGCTCTCTCTTTCGTGGGTGAGTTTTATAATTTTTTTTTTCTAGACATTTCATGTATGTGTTAAGTGGCTCAGATAGCCACAAAGTTTGGGGCAAGAATAACTTATTTCTAGAACAGTGTTTTAGGAAACAATCAGAAATCTGTTTATCATAGATACAAATTTTCTCTGCCCATGTCAATTCTCTTCCTGATAATATAAACTGAAAACATAATCTTCATTATCCAGATCTTCATTATCCATCTCCATTGTTGCCTAACATTTTGCAGTCCTGCTCAAGTTGCTTCCCTGTACATAAATTTCCCAGTCTCTGAAATAGACATAAGGCCACTTTTATAGCTATAATCTACCTAGACTAGCTATACAATGCCCAGAGAGGTTTAGACTGGGAATGTTACAAAAAAGCAAGATATTCTTATTTGGAGCCCATCATTATTGAAATTATTTTTTACAGAGTAGGTTTCATCTCCTTTAGTGCACCCAATAACATAGGCTAAAATGCTAGGAGATAACTTGGATAACTTGCCCTCTCTCCCTAAGGAGAGAATCCAGTAAGGAAAAAAATAGACTTTCTATATGCAAAATAGAGTGAAGGCAAGAGAAACGATGATTTTTATTAGCACTTGGAATCCCTCTTCCCAGACATAGTAGAGGCTGCTTTTTGAAAAGGTAGTCAGTAAAACCCTTATATTGCCCCTTAAGTGTTATGATAAGAAGTTCACTACATAGCATAACATCAGCACAGGAGCAAAAAAGTGTCTGGAACTAGATGGCTGATTCCCATATGATCAGGATAAATCCCATAAGACCTGAGGGTACAAATCACCAGCAGATTTCTGGGGCAGCAATGGCGACGTTTCTTCTGTGATATGCATCCACAAGTCTTCAGGATATATAGGTCATAGTACCTGCATACTTGTCTCTTTTAACACCTATGCTGCTGCACATGAACTGCTGTGATGTACTAACCACTTTATCATTTTATTACACTTTATTACATCATAAACTTTTATATCTTCTTAACGATCCTACAAGAAGCTTAATTGTTTATAGGAACATCTTAATTAACTAGAGTTCAGTAGGTTAAGCAGAACACAAATTGAAAGAGCTCTAAATGAAACAAACCCTACCACTCCATTCTATATAGCTTCATAAGGTTAACATGGGACTTGACTGGAAGAATAAAAAGTTCATACTGCTTTCAGATGTTACAAAGTAATGATGATACCATGGGTAACTTTACCTCAGCTTTCTGTTTTGCAAATGTGAAATTCAAAAGAATTGTATTTATTTATTTATTTATTACTTCCCAGGAAGAATTTTGGCTTTAGCTGTAGCACCATTATGAGGAAACTTGTCTCAGGTTATTTAACAGTATTACGTTACTATCCCATTTCCATCTGGATTTTAGAAATGGAAAACATAATGTAAGAATTTATAATATGAGTCTCAAAGACTTGTCTAATTATATTCTAACTGTTTACAAACAAATTTTCTGAAAGATATTTAACAGGAGCTTTGTGAAATGTTTGCAGCACATGAATTTTATGGCAGTCCTTTGCAAGTGTCTTATTTGGTTGAGGGGTGGTGGTGGTGGCTGTATGAACCTGTCTTCCAAGAATCTGAACATCTTCAGCTGTCATCAACTTAGGGACAGGAAGTTTTCCTCAGAAAACTGAGGGGGTTTAGCACACATGAGAAAGCATCTCATAGTCTTGAACCCATGAGCCACCACAGGGTTAAGCATCACCATGGTCTTGTCTTGCCTTTGTGAAATGATGCTTCAGTACTCCATCCTAACAGAGTGGTGTTAACAGGTGGTCAGTGCCTGCTGCATTTTCATCACAATTTTCAAGGCTGCATAAAAGGTAGAGTAAGTGTCCTGAAGAAGTGGTGGAATATCCCTCACTGTAAATATTGAACCTTCAAACTGACAAATCTAGAGCCCTAGATAACCTGATTTAAGGCCTTGCTTTCAATAGAAGGCTGCACCAGGAAATCTCCAGAAATCCCTTCCAATCTATACTTTTCTGTGAACTTATGAATCACACAATGTAATTTGAGGTGCAGCTGAATTAAGATGGAAATCCTCCAGATTCACCCCACAAATCCATAACTACCAACTAGGCTGCTGTCTCACTGTATACAGTATGTCAGTCAGATGGTGTTAGTCCCAGTAAAATACATGTTGGCATCAATTTCACCATTTTTAAGGGGAGAGAATATCTTTACGAAGGTGCTAATGGCTTATAGGAAAGAGGCATTAGATTTCGAAGACTAGGAGATAGGAAAGATTGAAGGTGAATGACTAGCCAATATAATAGAAGGGTACTGTCAATCCATGTGTCAAGGGGCAAGAGTGGGGCTGCCCAGCAAGAGGGCCTGAACCAGGAGCCAAGGACAAATCCAGCACAGGCCATGTCTGCACTAATGGACACAGTCCCCCAGGGTCTGATCCAGGAGGGCAGAACAATGAAGAGGGTATATTACCAGCCTCAGGCATGGTGAAGGGAACAAGTCATAGAATCACAGAATCATAGAATCATAGAATATCCCAAGTTGGAAGGGACCCATAAGGATCATCGAGTCCAACTCCTGGCACCACACAGGGCTACCTAAAAATTCAGACAATGTGACTAAGTGCACACTTAAACTCCAACAGGCTTGGTGCAGTGACTACTTCCCTGAGGAGCCTGTTCCAGTGTGCAACAACCCTCTCAGTGAAGAACCTCTTCCTGATGTCTAGCCTAAACCTCCCCTGCCTCAGCTTGACACCATTCCCGCGGGTCCTGTCACTGGTGACTAAAGACAATAGATCGGCACCTTCCCCTCCACTCCCCCTCGTTGTAGACCGTGATGAGGTCTCCCCTCAGTCTCCTCTTTTCCAGGCTGAGCAGGCCCAGTCACCTCAGACGCTCCTCATATGTCTTCCCCTCTAGGCTCTTCACCATCTTTGTAGCCCTTCTCTGGACACTCTACAACAGCTTTACGTCCTTTTTGTACTGTGGTGCCCAGAACTGCACACAGTTCTTGAGGTGAGGCCGCGCCAGCGCAGAGTAGAGCGGGACAATCACTTCCCTCGACCAACTAGCAATGCCGTGCTTGATGTACCCCAGGATGCGGTTGGCCCTCCTGGGTGCCAGGGCACACTGCTGGCTCATATTCAACTTGCTGTCAACCATAACCCTCAGATCCCTCTCTGCAGGGGTGCGCTCCAGCGTCTCGTCGCCCTGTCTGTACTGATAGCCAGGGTTGCCCCATCCCAGGTGCAGGACCCGGCACTTGCTCTGGTTCAACTTCATGTGGTTGGTGATTGCCCAGCTCTCCAATTTGTCCAGATCTCTCTGCAAGGCCTTTCCACCCTCATCCGAGTCCACAACTCCTCCATGTTTAGTGTCATCAGCAAATTTGCTCAAACCACCTTCTATTCCTACATCCAAACCATTTATAAAAACATTGAAGGGGACTGGCCCTAAAATGGAGCCTTGGGGGACCCCACTAGTGACAGTCTGCCAGCCTGATGCAGCCCCATTTACCACAACCCTTTGAGCCCTGCCCCTCAGTCAATTGCTCACCCATTGTATGATGTTTTTTTTAGCTGTATGCTGGACATTTTATCCAGTAGGATCCTATGGGAAACTGTGTCAAAAGCTTTACTGAAATCCAAAAAGATCACGTCAGCTGGTTTCCCTTGATTGACTAAATGGGTGATCTTATCATAAAATGAAATCAAATTTGTTAAACAGGACCTACCCCTCGTGAACCATTGGGACTGCATTGTCCCCCAGGTGCGCTTCAATAACTTCAAGGATAATCTTCTCCATAATTTTACCAGGCACTTACGTGAGACTGACAGGCCTGTAATTGCCAGGGTCTTCTTTCTTGCCCTTCTTGAAAATTGGTACAACATTTGCCAGCTTCCAGTCTACTGGGACCTCTCCAGATTCCCAAGACCATTGGAAAATATTTGAGAGAGGTCCCATGATGGTGTCAGCCAGCTCTCTAAGCACCCTGGGATGAATCCCACCTGGACCCATGGACTTGTATGGGTCCAGGTGGAGCAGCAAATCCCGCACACGTTCAGGGTCGGTTGCAAGCTTATCATTTCCACCGTCATGGTCCTCCAGCTCAGGGCACCCTGGGTCCCGAAGCCCATCATCAGCATTGAAGATGGAGGCAAAGAAGGCATTAAACGTCTCTGCTTTGCCTATGTCCTTTTCTGTGAGGTGACCTTCCCCATCAAGTAGCGGACCCCTTTTTCTGTTCACATATCTAAAAAAAAACTTTTTATTGTCTCCCACAGACCTGGCCAGCTTCAACTCTAGTTGGGCTTTGGCCACACAAATTTTCTCCTTACAAACACGAACAGTGTCGCTGTATTTCTTCCACGTTGCCTCACCCTGCTTCCAGCAGCCATACATTTTCTTTTTTTGCCTAAGCTCCAGAAGATCCCTGATCAGCCAGGCCAGCCTTCTGCTCCACCTGCTTGACTTCCGATATTTTGGAATTGCCTGATCCTCTGCTTTTAGGATTTTTAAGTCAGGCCAAGGGTCCTTGCAGGGGCTTCAGCCAGGAACAAAAAAGGTTATGTCACAGACAGGGCTGGAGACCACACTGCAATTTGGGTCTGAGTATCATCCAGAAGTCAGACAGGCGCATTTGTGGTGTAGCTTAGGTAGACAGCGAAGAGCCTGAGTATAAGTAGTGGTTCTGGACCAATGGACTGAGGTTGCAAGGTAATGTCTAGAAAGGATGGCCAGTCCAGTGAAGGCCACTTGTTGCACTATGCATTACTCAGTAGTTGCTGTCTCTAGCAGAGTTTTGTCAACAGATGATGTCAACAAACACAAAAGCAACTGTATGCTGGGACCTTCCCATCATTCATCTATATCAGGTGAAGCATCAGTTCTGAAATCCTCCTTTACACAAGCACAAATGCATACTCTGACACGAAAGCACAGCAAGATCCAAATCCTGCAGAAGAGAAGAGGATGTGTCTCATCTTCCTTATCATGGTCTACAGAGTCGGTTGTCTCATTTATGAAGTATGACCATGCGGGTAGTGTTTGGTAGCCCAGATGTTTGTCTGAGAACATGGAATGACATGGTCCTGTATTGCTTGTTCCTTTGAACACACTAGCTATCAATAAGGAAAAGTGGGAAAAAGCCTTCTACTGTATTTATGTACTTAAGAGTCAGTTCTGTGTTTAAAAAATGGTTATGCAATGTAGAAGTTAGGAGAAAGTTTTGTGTTTTTTTTTTTCTTTTTTTTCTGCAGTCATGTTTTCTACTATTGAAGATTTATTTATTTATTCATTTATATTTTTTTCTGTGTTTATAGAAAGAAAACATAAAAAAACCCACCTGTTTGGCTTGCAGGAATTGGCCAAGGAGGCTGTTTTCCTGACAGGCCAAAAGTGACCAGCATAGGGCCCCTTTAAAAAAAAAACAAAACACTCTTTTTTTTTTCCCCTATTTCATGTGAGCATTGGCAGAAACTCTGACAAGCAGTTCTTCATACTTTATTATGCTCTTGTCTGGCAGAATCTCTGTCAGGCAAAAACCTTGTCAGCGGAAAACCTGTCGTAGGATCAGAGGAGACAAAAACAGGTGTCACAGAGGCAGTCAAAACTGAAGGAAAAAAAAGATTAGGCTAAAGAGAGAAAGGCAGACAATTACATTAATGCCATTGCTTTTATCTTATAGATGTGTGTTATTATCTCGGGGTGCTGAGTGCGCAATTGCCTCAAAGAAAAGTAGACAGGAGACAAGGGGAAACTTGATAGTTATTAACTGAAGAGGCAGTGTGTCAAAGCTGGATGGGGTTCAAAGTTTTGCAAAGGGATAAAAAAACTGCAGACAGCAAGCAATGTCTGTGAACAAACTGTGGTTCTGCTTTCGGCTACATAAACCTAGTAGCAATCTAAATGTTTCAGCTTGGAATCAGATCATAGATGAAAAAAGTTAATGAAAGATTTCATTCAGACTTTTTTAATAACATTTATTTTGTGTACATGTAACTGAAGTGCTGGGGATTTTTTTGGTTTGTTACAAAAATGTTGTTAGAGCATGAGACATGGTGAGGCGTGAAGACATTTATCAGTTCGGTTGCTGTGTTGTTGGGGTTTGAAACACCTATAATCAACACACGTTTAATTTTAAAATGCTATTACATATCCTTTTACTAAGTGTGAACATCTGTACATGCAAGCTGTAAATTAGGAGATCACATATGTGTTGGTCTGTCAGAGACTAAATGCATTTGGCAAGTGGTTTCCATTATTAGCATTTAAATACAGTAAAACACAGGGAAAAGTTATTTTTGCCTATGAATCAGAATATGAATTGCTTCCTCACCTTCCATGATCTTTTGAAATCTAGTGGCTTAGTGAATTTTCCTCTTCAATATGGATAAGGTTGTGAAAGGAATGAAGACAGGAGCAAAAGGAAAATCACCAAAGGATGCCATGCTTGTATTTATGCTGTAATACTCTTGTATTTATGCCCAGACTGATCAGAAAGTTCACCCACCCTTATAAATGTTAAT
Organism: Cygnus atratus; assembly: GCF_013377495.2. Classification (NCBI taxonomy): domain Eukaryota; kingdom Metazoa; phylum Chordata; class Aves; order Anseriformes; family Anatidae; genus Cygnus; species Cygnus atratus. Next base: position 35,036,652 of record NC_066396.1, on the reverse strand, counting down.
GCTCCATCCTCTCTGTGCTTGTGCCAAGGGGTGAATGGGATAATTTCCTACACCATAAAAATATTTGAGTCACTCAGTAGATACTGGCAAATTTTCTTGTCCTTGATCACCTTCTAAGCATGACATTTCTGAGGAGCAATTTCTTTTTTTTTGACTTAGGAAATGTACTGCAGTACACAATGTGGCAGGTGGTATTAAATCTGCATCCTGAGGGAGGCTAGCTTAGACCTACCCCTTATGACTGCAGTAGTCTGCATGTCCCTCCAGCATTTCAGTCAATCCTAGGCTACCTTCTGTTCTTGAAAGAATTTGCTAGTTGTTTCTCTGTAGCAGGAAAATAAGAAGAAAATCTTCTGAAAAATGTAAAGGTGTTCATGTTCACCGGTAAAACCAACAGCAAACTACAGTGCCCCACATTGCTGTTAATAATACTGTATCTGTTCTACCATACTCAGCATGCTGTTGTTGCAACAGTATTTTGGAAACTTTTTATGCTGGTATTGCATATTTGATTTATCAATTTCAGTTTCTCTTGCTGCAGAAATTTGCCCAGTTATTTAGATAAAAAATGTCTGGAATAATCTCAGTCATTGGTTGGACACAAACTACAGAAAATTTCTTTTTCATTTTCCTATTGATCCTTGAACAAATCTAGTTATCTGGAAATATGATGATGTTTTAAAAACTATTTATTGTCATGTGTATGTGTGCCCATCCAACTGTGTCTGTCTTTGGTAGATTAGAGAACTGGCTTGAGAGCATGCCTTGAGAGCATGCCTCAAGGCCGCACCTTGAGTACTGTGTTCAGTTTTGGGCCCCTCACTACAGGAAGGACATGGACGTGCTCGAGTGAGTCCAGAGAAGGGCGACCAAGCTGGTGAGGGGTCTGGAGAACAAGTCTTACGAGGAGCGGCTGAGGGAGCTGGGCTTGTTCAGCCTGGAGAAGAGGAGGCTCAGGGGCGACCTTATCGCTCTCTACCGTTACCTTAAAGGAGGCTGTAGAGAGGTGGGGGTTGGTCTGTTCTCCCACGTGCCTGGTGACAGGATGAGGGGGAATGGGCTAAAGTTGCGTCAGGGGAGTTTTAGGTTGGATGTTAGGAAGTACTTCTTTACCGAAAGGGTTATTAAGCATTGGAACGGGCTGCCCAGGGAGGTGGTGGAGTCACCATCCCTGGAGGTCTTTAAAAGACGTTTAGATGTAGAGCTTAGCGATATGGTTTAGTAGAATACTTAGTGTTAGGTCGGAGGTTGGACTCGATGATCTTGAGGTCTCTTCCAACCTAGAAATCTGTGTCTGTGTCTGTGTCTGTGTCATGCAAGAGTGGGAATATTGCTGAGCGCAAGTTTGGAGCTGAAATGTAGTGAGATTCATAATGATCAGTGCATTGTAACCTACTGACTGGAATCTCTTATGTGGTGCTCTGAGGTACACAGCCAGGCAAATCAGCTGAGAATAAGGATTTTCTCCTAGGAGAAATTCCTAGGACTAGACTTTTTCAACTGTCCAGAAAACCTGAATATTCATCTAGGATCAGGAAATTAGAAAGAACTACATGGATTTACAACTCCAAATACATTTAAACTAGGATATTTAAAATTCTCTTATATTCAGTAAAAGCAAAATATCATGCTTTTACGTATTCAAAGAACAGTATGAGAGCTTAAAAGTACAAAATTTTTCAGTGTCTGCTTGTATTTCTTTTACTTAACAAAAATAGAAACCACTCAGAAGCACGACTTTTAATTTGGATGACCTTCTTCACTACAAATTGAGAAATATGGGGTCCTAGGTCAATGAGTAAATTTGCATAGCTGAACCTATGAATTGCTCACAGTATAGATAGAATGAAAGCATTTTTCTTAATGTTTTATCTTTTGAAAAGTTGAATGAGTTCTTTAGCCTTACTTTATCTTCTCCACTTAATTTCCTTTGAATTGCACAGTGTCCAAAAACTCCAGTAAAATATGGTGAAGTAGGTCCCTCCTCCCTGCTTTACTACAGCTAAAAAAAAAAAAAAAAAAAAAAAAGAACAAAAATTGTTTATCAATCTATTACAAATAGTCCCAAAACTTTTGCTGGCATTTTGTATAATAAGGAAAATATAGGCAGTAATGTGAAGATTGACACTGTATCAGTTTCAAAGTTATCTTTACATTTCAAATTATACTGAGTCTGTGTAAAATCTGGGAACTTAGTTTACTGTTGAAGAAAGTAAAGAATGGATAATCTAAATATTAGAAAGAACCTAGCATTCATTTGCAGGTGCATGACATGCAACTCCTTTAATGTAATTTTCTCTTCAATTTTGTACGTTCACACCGCTGATAAGTATATTTGCCTATTTTTATTATTATTATTATTATTATTATTTTTAAGTAGCTAACTCAGGTGCTTAAAATAATTGGGACAATAGTCATATGAAGTGTTGCGTGGTTCTAAGTATCATCTGTCCTATATATCCTTATTTCTTCCTGAAAAAGGAATCACAGGCAAGCTGAATTCTCAATCGGATGAGCTAGCCTTTTGCTACCTGGATTTTCTCTGCACTCAGAAAACTAGACACTCTCCTTTCAGCTGCCAAGAGTGACTACAAAGAAACCACCAACTCCAGCAACAACTACAAAACTAAAATGCATTGAAACCCTTAAGACAGGAATATTCAATCCTTCTAGATCTTTTGGGTTATTTGGGTGTGTAAAATTTGCAAAAATTTGAGTGTCGATAGCAGAGCACCAAGAACAAGGTGTAAACAGGAGGGATCTGCTTCCATTTTTACAGCAACATATAGAAAACCTAAGCACTGCGTGCACTGCTTGCAACGTATGAATGTGTGGGTACATAAGGATGTAGCCCCAAAGAACATCTCATTGGGTCTTCTGTGTCTTCTCAGAATTGCCGTCTGCAGCAATAAAATTACGATAAGAGCTTAACACTTCAATGCAGAAAGAAAGGTTTTCACCTTGTGATGGCAAGAGGCTAGGAAGGGTCCTGAAAAGAATCCTAAATAGATAGGCATCTTCTAAAATCAGTGATTAATACTGATCATTTAAGGATTATGGTGCGTGCTCAATACTTCAGAGTTGGGTAGAAAAATAGAAATGAAAGGTTACTAATTCCTACACTAATTATCCAATTATAAATTTTTGTGTGTTGAAGGCAATCTGCTTTAACCACTTTATGACCCTTTTTGCCCCCCTTTTCTTTTATTGGTTAAAATTTCTGAAACAAATGTTTCAAATTTAGGGATCACTAGGGAAATACTGCTCTGCTGTAAGCTGTTATAGTAAAACAAAAGGAACTTTTTTGGCTGTTCCACAAAAAGAAAAAAAGAAAGAAAAGAAAAAGATTATTCTGCAGGCATATGATTTTAAGTTTCATCAGGTCTTTCCTTCCTGTATCAGTGCACAGCTTTCTGCTCACATGAAAATAAAAAATATCAGACTATTGGGGCAGTGCTAAAAATTGAATCAGGCCGTTGAAAGGTAGCTGCCTCAATTGAAGCACCTAGCTGAACCCATCATAGTAATTTTCTGCAAAAATTGTGCAGGTTACGAGCAAAAAGTCACAAACATGGTAAGACTTTTCTGGGTGAAGTTTTGAGGCCACTGAAAACTTAAGTATGAGTAATACCTCATGCTGCACCCAGAAGGGACTTACAATGAACAGTTCATGATGTTCAATCAGTGATATCTTCTTAATAAGGACATGTCTGTTTATGTATTTTTTCGGGTATAATAAAACTCATTCTTATATATAGCATGTTTCATCTTGAAGTCTCCTAAGCACTTATGAAATCATACACTGCTGCAGATAATTTTGAATTTACTCACCTATGAAACACAGCACTGATCATTAGCATATAGGAACCGAACCAATAGTTTAGGACAGGAAGTCATGAGGAATGCCTTATCTACATTAAATTAGATGGGCAATTCAGGACAACAGAATGGAACTGTCTAGTCTGAGATTTGACAAGAAGGCTGAAGATAATACTCTTTTCCTATCAGAAAGAGTAATGAATTTAGGTCCTTTATTTTTATCTCTTACCTGAAAGAGCATGTGTCTAACAATAGAAAAGGCCTCTTGAATCTAACTAAAACACTGTCATTAGTTTAAAGATTCAGATTATACCAGAGAAGAAATTAATTAGGAGTACTGTGGAAAGTAACCTCTATCTGTCAACTCTTAGCAATTTCCTTAATATATATATATATATTATTTTATTATTTATTATTTATTATATATTATTTATATATGCATATATAAAGTTATATATTACAGATTATTCAAATTAAAGTTTAAAATCGCATTCTCTTGACATCTGCAAGGGGTTTCAATAATCATTGATCCATAAGAACTTCTAATTTCTCTACACATTAAACTATTTTTATTTTTTTTTTGTCTGTTGTATGAAGACTGTCTTTATTTTGCAAACATTCTGGGACATGCCCATGCAAAAATATATGCTTTGTTGTGTTGTAAATTATACACTTCAGTGCATACTCAGACTTGTACTTTAAAAGAATAGAATGTACTTCTTTTATTTGTTTATTATGTAATTTGCAGAAGAAAGCCAGAAATCAAAACTGGAGATCATTTCACTGTCACTTGGAATATTAATCCAGCACAGGACTAATGCTTTTTATTTTTTGTGTGTGTGTGTACATCTTTTGAGAAGTAGAAGACGTTAGATAATATTGCTTGAAAACAGATGTTTTAGATAAATTCAATAGTACAGGACATCCTGTAAAAATTTCTGTCTGTTGTTCAACCGGTGTGCTTAGTCACTTAGATGGACCTTTTCTATTGTTTCTTTTTTCTTTTCTATTCCATCTTGACCTCTTTTTAAGCTATTATTCTTAGAGTGGTCACATTACATGAAGTGGGTAATTGTCCATAGAGTTTTGTAACCTCATTCTAGCTATTAATTTTATAATCCACTCAATGGTCTTTACATAAAGACATCTTGCAGTTGCTCTGACATGGGCCAAATTAAAATAGCCATCTTAGAAATGTTAAGCAAGTCAGTTTTCCTCTTCTGGTGAAAGAACTTGCTTTTCCTCACTGTAGGCATAGGGTTTTCTGTTAAGTAAAAAGAAACAATCACCCCAGTACCTACACATACACATCCTCACAAATACACCTCAATCTACACAGTAACAAAATTAACTTTCTAGTTGTTTTTCCTGAGTACTTTGAAGACACATCTGTTACAGTAATAGCAAAATAACCATGTTACAAAAACTAGCATACAAACAGGAAAAAAAAAAAAAAGCTGTAGAAAAGTATTTGACCTGTTTATACTTCAATCAAATCCTATTCATTAGAACTCGTAAATAAATCTGTCCCATATCATGAAGCCTGTATAGCTGAAGTGCTTTGGAAGAAGAGCTATTAGAAGAAAAATCCCACCCTTCACATTCTGCAATATAAATGTCCTGTGGAGAGACACAGGGCTGCAGTCCCTAGGCTTGCCAATTCCTTATCTTTTTTGAATTTTAAATTAATATTTAAAGCTATTTATTCAAAGTTGACTTAACCACTAGAATAGGAAAGATCAGACAAATCAGTTGTAAGAAATAAAGTATGAGGAAACCAGAACTCTTTGACAAAGTATTCCTTGGAGTAAATGTGTTGAATGAAGCCAGCGAGTAAATGATAAGGGCCTTTGCGCTTTGGATGTAAGAAAGCAATTTATCAGGAGTACATGAACTCTCCAGCGACCATAAGCCAAGAAGAAACCAAAGTACAGGAGAAGTCCCTATAAGATTATTTTAAATGCTCAGAAAGTTTCATTTTAAAAAAGCAGTCAGAAGCTTAGGTGCTGCAACATGCTCCATGAAATGGAAAAGGAAATTAAATATAAACATTGATACAAAATGTGGTGTGTGATGTCATATACAATTCCATACCTTTTAACTTCATAAGGGGATAAAAGTTGCCTGCATCCTGTAGACTTCCCCTCCTCTCATCTTTAAATTATTAGTGTTGTGAATAATATGAAATTCACACTAAAGGATAAAACAAACCAAAGTGTACTACTTAGTTGCTGGTTTAAGTAGCAGTGAATTCATTATAGACTGCATGGTAACTTATAGGGCTGATTTTTAACATGTTTAAAAGGCTGTGGTTCAGGGTGTATCTGTTTTCATTTGTACTATAGAAGGTAAGTCTCAAATCTTTAACAGTCCCTGTCAGTTCTGTGTAGCTTCAGTCTTAGCCTTCAGCTGATCATTAATTTTCTGTAATTTCTTTTGAAGTTACAAGTATTATGGTCTCTGGGGCTCAGCTAAGAATGCTTCTGTTCTATGAATTAAAGTTAATTATGACCCTTGGAAAAAGGAACTGTTTTAGAGTGCATCAGCAGTAAAGAATCATCCAGGTGTTACTTCTGTTGAAAATAAGTGCATCTGCCAAATTTGATGTGTTTAGATAATTCTTTGGGATTGTTTTCTTTCCTTTCTGCTAGCTTTCCTCTTACATGTAATGCCTTTTCTTTCAGCTTTGGACAAGCTTAGTACTCAGCACCTCTACCACCCAACCCAAGTGGAGATTGTGCAGTCCAACGTTGTGTTCGACATCAGCAGCTTGATGCTCTACGGTACCCAGGCTGTGCCTGTGAGACTGAAGATACTACTTGATCGACTCTTCAGTGTACTGAAGCAAGAGGAGGTGTTGCATATTCTACATGGCTTAGGCTGGACACTTCGAGACTATGTTCGAGGCTACATCCTTCAGGTAGGAAATAAAGCAAAACATGTTTACGAACATAATTAACTGACATTTTTGGTACAGAACTATTTGACTGTGCACCCAAAGAAGTAGAAAGATATTGAGATATTTAATGTGCATGTGTTGAAGAATAACGATGGTGTTGGCAAAATAAAATATTCAATTTTTACCTAAGCTGAAAAAATGCAGTCTCCTTAGTACTGTAGTATGCATTTGTACTTGCTTATGCATATTGTAGGAAATACCTCAAATACTGCAAATACTGAGGCTAGCTAACAGCAAGCCTGACTTGGTCATCTAAGGCAACTGGCATGTTTTCAAGGGCTACAGTTCAACTTAAGAAAGTGAGATCCTAATCAGCAGTTCTTTCAGCTTTTCTTTCCTTCTTTAGCATGATGCCGAATACAGGGTAGGTGAAATGGGGATGGTGATCATGGTTTTGTTGGCAGGTATCCTTATAATGTAAGGTATCAACAAGAAAGTCCTGTTTATATGGCCATTTTTAGATGGTAGCTTTATTAAATAAAGTTTTACAGATGGACTGGTTAAAGTAAGGAAAGCAAACAAAACTCCAAATAAGTAAACAAAAGATGGCCAAGCTTGCTTTAAGAATATGGCCAGGAATACATATAGTTGCTTATCTGAAAAATAACATTATCTGTTGTGATCATAAGTGAATTATTACATTTCACAAGACTGTTTCTGATTGAGAATCCAATACTAAATGTTTCTGAGTACTCTTAATTGCTACTGACTTTGTGGGAACTCTGCATCTTCTAGAAGTCATCCAGTTGTTGAAGCAGGCATGTCTGAGATCTTTAAAAGTTCTACTGATTTATGTCTTTACTTTCTTAAACAATGATAGTTTGCATGACATTATACAGAAAATATGTTAACCTTTATTCCATCACTGAGGAATTCTGACTGTATTTTTTAATTCCTCTACAATTTTCTTTCCTTTGTGTGCAAGAAGTAAATTACCTTTACCTCATTATATGGAAACATTCATATTCCTTGGTCTGAAATATTTTCTTAAATGTTCTATAGTCATTTTTTTCAGAAAAGTGTTTTGAATTGTAGAACATTCCTAGAGAAGAGCAATAGAAAGGCCGCTATTATGGTAATGAGATCCTGTTATTCTTATTAAGATATCTACAAACATTGATTTCTTTAAGTGTTTTAAGAATCTCTCAGGCATCAGCATCTATTTTGTAAAGGCTAAATGTTATACATTTATACACTACGTATAAAACATTTTTTTCTTTCTGTTTCTGGAATAGAACTTGTAAGTATATATACATTATATTTGTACAGGTATAAATAGATAACTATAGGTGGTTGTACAATATATATGCATGGATATGTATACATGGATATTAGATATAATGTATAATTTTTATACATATGTGATAGATATGTATAGAAATAAGTATTCTTATTGGACTATGTGCATATTGCATCATGTTTTAGATTCCTGGATTCTGAACTCTGCTGACCAAGAGGGGTGAAATGATTTGCAAAGGAATCCATGTGTGGGGGGAAAAAAAAAAAAAAAGAAAGCATCATTTCCGAGACATAATATTAGAAAACTGCTGTTTAGTAAGTGCAGCGAATGATTAGGCATAACAAACTACAGGTGCAGAATTTAATATGTCTTATAGACAAGACTGACATCAGTAGTTTTCTTGCTTTAAAGGTTATGGAATCGGTCCTATATTGATTTTTTTTTAATTATCTGTTTGAATAATCTTAATACATGCAAGAATGGCTGGTAATATAATTACAGAGAGGTTGATACAGTCAGATGGTGACCTGTGCATCTGAGCAGTGTAAAAGTCTATAATACGCCATTAGGCCAGAGTTCAGTTTATCTGGCTAAAACTCACTGTAGCCCTGAAGGCATGAATTTTACCATCACAACATTCAACAGCAATGAATGAATATTATGTCA